>NC_054701.1:15697881-15866485 GCF_016097555.1 Gigantopelta aegis | reverse complement strand
AACACCGCTAGAGAACATCGATTAAGTAATCATCAGTTATTGGATGTCAAACATTAGGAAACCTGACACTTTTTGTTTTAACAACACCGCTAGAGAACATCGATTAAGTAATCATCAGTTATTGGATGTCAAACATTAGGAAACCTGACACTTTTTGTTTTAACAACACCGCTAGAGAACATCGATTAAGTAATCATCAGTTATTGGATGTCAAACATTAGGAAACCTGACACTTTTTGTTTCAACAACACCGCTAGAGAACATCGATTAAGTAATCATCAGTTATTGGATGTCAAACATTAGGAAACCTGACACTTTTTGTTTCAACAACACCGCTAGAGAACATCGATTAAGTAATCATCAGTTATTGGATGTCAAACATTAGGAAACCTGACACTTTTTGTTTCAACAACACCGCTAGAGAACATCGATTAAGTAATCATCAGTTATTGGATGTCAAACATTAGGAAACCTGACACTTTTTGTTTCAACAACACCGCTAGAGAACATCGATTAAGTAATCATCAGTTATTGGATGTCAAACATTAGGAAACCTGACACTTTTTGTTTCAACAACACCGCTAGAGAACATCGATTAAGTAATCATCAGTTATTGGATGTCAAACATTAGGAAACCTGACACTTTTTGTTTCAACAACACCGCTAGAGAACATCGATTAAGTAATCATCAGTTATTGGATGTCAAACATTAGGAAACCTGACACTTTTTGTTTTAACAACACCGCTAGAGAACATCGATTAAGTAATCATCAGTTATTGGATGTCAAACATTAGGAAACCTGACACTTTTTGTTTTAACAACACCGCTAGAGAACATCGATTAAGTAATCATCAGTTATTGGATGTCAAACATTAGGAAACCTGACACTTTTTGTTTTAACAACACCGCTAGAGAACATCGATTAAGTAATCATCAGTTATTGGATGTCAAACATTAGGAAACCTGACACTTTTTGTTTTAACAACACCGCTAGAGAACATCGATTAAGTAATCATCAGTTATTGGATGTCAAACATTAGGAAACCTGACACTTTTTGTTTTAACAACACCGCTAGAGAACATCGATTAAGTAATCATCAGTTATTGGATGTCAAACATTAGGAAACCTGACACTTTTTGTTTTAACAACACCGCTAGAGAACATCGATTAAGTAATCATCAGTTATTGGATGTCAAACATTAGGAAACCTGACACTTTTTGTTTTAACAACACCGCTAGAGAACATCGATTAAGTAATCATCAGTTATTGGATGTCAAACATTAGGAAACCTGACACTTTTTGTTTTAACAACACCGCTAGAGAACATCGATTAAGTAATCATCAGTTATTGGATGTCAAACATTAGGAAACCTGACACTTTTTGTTTTAACAACACCGCTAGAGAACATCGATTAAGTAATCATCAGTTATTGGATGTCAAACATTAGGAAACCTGACACTTTTTGTTTTAACAACACCGCTAGAGAACATCGATTAAGTAATCATCAGTTATTGGATGTCAAACATTAGGAAACCTGACACTTTTTGTTTTAACAACACCGCTAGAGAACATCGATTAAGTAATCATCAGTTATTGGATGTCAAACATTAGGAAACCGCTGACACGATTTTTGTTTTAACAACACCGCTAGAGAACATCGATTAAGTAATCATCAGTTATTGGATGTCAAACATTAGGAAACCTGACACTTTTTGTTTTAACAACACCGCTAGAGAACATCGATTAAGTAATCATCAGTTATTGGATGTCAAACATTAGGAAACCTGACACTTTTTGTTTTAACAACACCGCTAGAGAACATCGATTAAGTAATCATCAGTTATTGGATGTCAAACATTAGGAAACCTGACACTTTTTGTTTCAACAACACCGCTAGAGAACATCGATTAAGTAATCATCAGTTATTGGATGTCAAACATTAGGAAACCTGACACTTTTTGTTTTAACAACACCGCTAGAGAACATCGATTAAGTAATCATCAGTTATTGGATGTCAAACATTAGGAAACCTGACACTTTTTGTTTTAACAACACCGCTAGAGAACATCGATTAAGTAATCATCAGTTATTGGATGTCAAACATTAGGAAACCTGACACTTTTTGTTTTAACAACACCGCTAGAGAACATCGATTAAGTAATCATCAGTTATTGGATGTCAAACATTAGGAAACCTGACACTTTTTGTTTTAACAACACCGCTAGAGAACATCGATTAAGTAATCATCAGTTATTGGATGTCAAACATTAGGAAACCTGACACTTTTTGTTTTAACAACACCGCTAGAGAACATCGATTAAGTAATCATCAGTTATTGGATGTCAAACATTAGGAAACCTGACACTTTTTGTTTTAACAACACCGCTAGAGAACATCGATTAAGTAATCATCAGTTATTGGATGTCAAACATTAGGAAACCTGACACTTTTTGTTTTAACAACACCGCTAGAGAACATCGATTAAGTAATCATCAGTTATTGGATGTCAAACATTAGGAAACCTGACACTTTTTGTTTTAACAACACCGCTAGAGAACATCGATTAAGTAATCATCAGTTATTGGATGTCAAACATTAGGAAACCTGACACTTTTTGTTTTAACAACACCGCTAGAGAACATCGATTAAGTAATCATCAGTTATTGGATGTCAAACAAAAGGAAATCTGACACTTTTTGTTTTAACAACACCGCTAGAGAACATCGATTAAGTAATCATCAGTTATTGGATGTCAAACATTAGGAAACCTGACACTTTTTGTTTCAACAACACCGCTAGAGAACATCGATTAAGTAATCATCAGTTATTGGATGTCAAACATTAGGAAACCTGACACTTTTTGTTTTAACAACACCGCTAGAGAACATCGATTAAGTAATCATCAGTTCTTGGATGTCAAACATTTGGAAATTCAGACATATAGAGAGGAAACATGCTATATTTTCCATTAGTAGCAAGGGATCTTTTATATGCACTTTCCCACAGACAGGAAAGCACATACCATGGCCTTTGACCAGTTGTGGTACACTGGTTGCAACGAGAAAAAAGAAACGTGACCAAGTCATTGGCTCACAAGAAACATACTTACTTGGCAAACTTGACACAGAACTGTGTGAAGTACTTCCTTGATGTGACTAGATTGTCTCGGATAATTGGTAAGTTCTGCTTAAGGTGCGAAGTGACGGCAGTAACGTAACCACTCTGGTCTCCTACTGCTTCAACTGTCGACCACGGCATCTACAAAATATTACAACTTAGTAAACAAAATAATTACATAATGAGGCAAAAGCACTAATAATGATACAGTAATTCTAATAGCCCTGTAACATCTCCAGAGTGAAATTGCTATGAATATAAAATTAAAATGTTTATGGCACAGAGATGAAAGTCTACCAGATTTTTTTCAGAAATTTTTTTCTTGTTCTTTGACAGAAAACTCATAGTACACCCCTAACTTTTGAAGAGTGTGCCCATTTTTCCATGTCATTTTCACTATTTTAAGGCATCAGGGACGGATTTATTGTTTTTTGTTTCAGCAAACTGATTTATGGTTTCTGATATGTAGTAAACAATATAACACATAAAATGCATTTTAATTTAAAAAAAAAAAAATCTGGCTTTTGAGTAAAGTATAAGAAACGAACCTTGCTCATTGCAGCCAGTGCTGGCTCACACGCCGTCTCCAGATCCTGTACCAACAGCTGTATACAGTTTGAGATGACACTGTAAAAACAACATAACAACACTGTGTCAAACATCCTTAATGAAGTGATCATTTAATTAAAACTTTTTACTCCAAAACTGTCCATAAAGATCACTAAAATAATCTATGAAAAACTCTAAGCAGGTTGTTCTCAGTATAAAATGCATTATATGTCAAAAGAAAATAAGCAGGATTGTGGAACTTCTCCTGTTCACATCGCAAGTCCGTGTTTAACTTAAACTCAGTTGTGGACTATATCCTGCTTAGAACTCAATTCAGTGTTATCCTAACACTACCTACTTGTGCAACATAAGCTTCTCAAAATCAAGTCAATGTTACATATGTACCAACTTATAGAACATGCTCTGCTTAGAACTACTTGTGGAACATATCTTTCTCAGAACAATTCAATGCCAGGATATCTCTACCTACTTGTGAAACATATCCTGCACAGAACTCAAGTCAGTATTATACCAACTTGTGGAAGATATCCTGCTCAGACCTGTTTTACCTACTTGTGGAAGATATCCTGCTTGGAACTGAAAATGATGTTACAACTACTTGTGGAAGATATCCTGCTTGGAACTGACAACGATGTTACAACTACTTGTGGAAGATATCCTGCTCGGAACTGAGAACGATGTTACAACTACTTGTGGAAGATATCCTGTTCGGAACAGAGGTCGATGTTACACTTACTTGTGGAAGATATCCTGCTCAGACCTGTTTTACCTACTTGTGGAAGATATCCTGCTTGGAACTGAAAACGATGTTACAACTACTTGTGGAAGATATCCTGCTTGGAACTGAGAACAATGTTACAACTACTTGTGGAAGATATCCTGCTCGGAACTGAGTTCGATGTTACACCTACTTGTGGAAGATATCCTGTTCGGAACTGAGGTCGATGTTGGGGGAGAGTGATGAGTCGACCTTCTCTCGGAGTTTCTCCTCCAGCTGGTGCGTGGTCTCCATGCAATACTCGGCCGTACACAGGATTGAGCATGTGCGGCACTGCTCCTCCTCCGTCAGTTTGGTTACTTCTCCTTCCTTAAGGATGCTCTGTATGAGGCCGCTCGCTGAGCTGATGTTGCCACTCTGGACACCTTGTCTGCAAAAGTTAAAGGAATGTGATTTGTTCAGCTTTTTTATACGATTGCAGAGAGTTTTTTGTCTAAAATAAATTTCACAAGTACTGAATTTGATCTGGTTCAAGATGAGATACGAACTTATGATACAGGAACCAATTTTACAAAACATTGTAAGCCTAGTTTTGGTCATAAACGTAAATCTCTGACTGGAAAACAATTTCTGTAAGCACGAACAGAACAAACAATAAATTTCAAAATACATATAGGTAATAATTTTCAGTCCTCTTCAAAATATATAAACATACCACAGGTGTTAAATGGCAAATCGTTCATATAAATTTATGATGTTTTGTGACTTTGGCTCCAGAGTCACATCCCACTCCAGTGACTTTGATTGGAGATATGAGCAGTCACACATGAAAACCTACAACTTAGCATGACGTCAGAAACCGAGTAAACGCGGCTCAAAGTTTGATGTCACATGTAAACGCGGAAGTAAATGTTGACATGCTGTTTGCATTGTTTGTTTTGAAGAATTTAGAAGATGACGTCTTCTTCTTTACATAAAGATCAGTTTGAAGTAAACAGACATCTTTATGTACAATATTGTTTGGTTACTATTTTGTATTTTTTAGAAATAAAAACCTGAGAACATTGGTCGAGATCGTTAACGATACCATAAGTACTTTGATACACATTTACAAAAATAGAAAGAAGTCCTATATATCAATATGGTATGCAAGTATCACACGTTTTTATAACGTACATGATTATACACAACATCAAGTTCAGCAACTTTCCTAGAAGTTATACAATATCCATAAGTTAGATGAAATATCAAATTAGGATCATATCGGGTTGCATGGGTCTACCACTCGGTTAGACCTACCTGTTCTGTGGACTACAATCAACACCACTATTTCTGCTCCTATTTTTATTTATAATCTAAATACTGTAAACTAAATCATGTTTATTATTTCCTACAAAAAAACCCCCAAACATCTGTAACAATACTACATTTTTAGTTATTTATTTTACCATCGTTTGCAAACAAATTTACTGTTGTCTGCACACACATTGCGGTACGGTATCAACAGAAACGTTTCATTTATATACCTTTATTATACGTCACGATGTCATTGCATAAGCTGGTCTAGAGATTAACATGCGGAGGTATAGTAGATCAATTCTCGAAAGGTTGTTTCTACCTCCACCAATTTTATTATTATTATTATTGGTGTATGTGAGTGCGTGCATATGTGCATGCGTGTGTGTGTGATAATTATTAAATTATTGTAATATCTGTTCACTTTACTCAATTGATATCATTTGTATAGAAGTTGGTTTTCTTTCCTACAGATGTATATTTTAATTTTACAAGAGCTTGAAGTAAGCCTACTCTTTGAGGCACATTTTGGAATTCAAAATAGAAGACCAAGACTAAGAACAGTTGAAATGGAAGAAACAGTATCTGTATTAGATGATGAGCGGGACGTAATCCAGTGGTAAAGCGCCCGCCTGATACGTGGTAGGTCTGGGATCGATCCCCGTTGGTGGAGCCATTGGGCTATTTCTTGTTCCAGCCAGTGCACAAAAACTGGTATATCGCAGGCTGTGGTATGTGCTATCCTGTCTGTGGGATGGTGCATATAAAACATTCTTTGCTACTAATAGAAAAAAGTAGCAAGTTTCCTCTGTAAGACTATAGGTCAATATTACCAAATGTTTGACATCCAATAGTCGATGATTAATAAATCAATGTTCTCTAACTTTAACTGTATTGGATGAATATGATAAACACATGGAAAAAGAGCAGAAGGAAATGTACATAATATGTTTGCTGGGTAAAAATTAAAGGAGGGTGGAAGCCACCCCCCCCCCCCCTAAAAAAAAAAAACAGAAGAGAAAAAGAAAAAGAAGGGGTGGGGAAACATAGTTACCGTATAGGCTAGCCCGAGTACTCTGACGTCAGAGTAATCGGGCTACGTGTAGGCCTATCATTGTGTGTTGGTCGACTTTGCAAAAAGACGCACCCCTTATTTTAATAAAGATTTCAAGATATCTAAAAAAAAGGTCATCCCCTAAATTGGGATAACATGTCTGTGTTCTTTTTATTTCTTCATCGAATGAATCGATCAATTTGATATCGCCAGGTGATAAAAAGTAATTTCGTTTTTGTAAAGGCAGTGTATATATAATTTGGCGCCCCCAAGAAAAATGCTTTTAATGATGAACACTACCAATTTTATAAAGAATTGTTGAATAAACAAATGACAATAATTAAAAATCATCAGTTACGACCAACTACATCTGCAATTGAGAACAAAATATCCGACGAGAGTTAGTGAACACAAAAGACAGACTGACTGAGGCAGTTAAAATAGTGTTAAATTACGTTACGTTAACTATCGTAAACTACTGCAGTTTTTCCACACCGCAGCTTGTTTTCTTTGATGTCAAGTGTGCCGACTGATCAATTTGTTTTTTTCAGTGGGAAAAGAAAGCGGAGCTGGATGTTGTAAAATATAGTAGTATGCAGGAAAATAAAGAAGGATGGAGAAAAATAAAGGGGGCGACAAAACACGAAAGCGGACCGGCAAAATGCAAAAGCAGGCCGGCTGCCCCGCTTAAATGGAGCAGCGAGAATAAAACTAAATATAAAACCATTAGACCCTGTGTCCGCCCCAAGTTCCAGGTTACAACATGCCCTCTACTAACTGAAGAATGAAATGATATCGTTCGACAGTACGACACCAACAAAATATGAAATTACTCCATGGTGGATACAGGAATCTGAATAACGTGGGCTGGGGTGCAATATGTAACAGAAAATTGAAAAAAATTGGTACGAAATGTTGCAGTTCACTAAATTTCATATCCGTCACTAATTAGTATTACATTCATGTATGGGATCTGTACATTTTTTTTTTTTTTTTAAATCGGATTATATCGCTACATAAAATACTGGGTAAACAGAAAATTAAAAAAGTACCGATTCCAAATCAACTGATTTCATCGAAATTGGGCGGGAAGTAACCTAGAATAAGGTAATAACGCTAAAATTTCATTTTGACATCGTCTACTTTGATGTTGAAAATGTGACGTCATTAATGCTGTATTTTTACAAGATATAATTAAGATAGAGCCCAAATACATGAGATTTTGTTTTTTACGGTTATTATTTTTTATTTACCAAAAAATAAGAAAAATCTTTTGTTTTGCTAAGTTGTAGGTTTTCCCATGTGATGGCTCATATATAGAATACTACACTTGTTTTCGCTAATTGAAAATTATTTCCAACATAACTCAACTCTGTGATCCGTCTTTCCTAAAGCATATTACTTTACATACAATAGATTTCAAAACATAACTCAATGAGACATGCGAATATACACAGCTAAGATCAGTGAAGACGATTTCACTTTCCGAAATGACGTCAATTTGCTACTAATACACACCCAGATGTTCACCAGGTGAGTAATAAATAGAGGCTATTTCATGGGGGTTTTCGAATATGATTTGTATGTCAACGAGTGATGTGTGAAAACCATATTTTCACAAATTGCAAAGCAATGAATGAAAATATGGTTTTCACACATCACGAGTTGACATAAAAATCGTATTCGGAAAAAATACCATGAAATGGTCTATTTATTATATACATCTTTCCTAATTTTTGACAATATCTTTTGCTTTTTGGTAATAACTTTCGCTTATCCTATTAAAAACACGTAACGCCATGATATATTTCTTCCTAGGGAACTTTTCCAGAAAATGTACTTGACCATAGACTTTTAAAAAGAAATTTGACTAAAAATGATCTTTATTAACATTTATTTATAATACTGCTGTGTAAACATACCTGACAAAGTGATCCTCCAAAAACTCCCACAAAAACAAAAACGAATCGAATGCCGTTAAATTCTTATTGTGGCACTACATTGTGTCATCATTATTTAGCTTTGTATTCAATTAGTTTTAGATATTTTATCGTAATTGCACATCGTATCCCTTTTTTTTATAGGTACAGTTATTTAAATTACATTTTTTATTTTTCAAATATGATCAGATGCATTGGTAATCATAAAACTTAAATACGAAGAAACAAGACAAGGGGAGATAATTTAATCATGCACTTTTACAAAAAAATTAAATACGATTTCTATATTTTCACTGCAGCTAAAATACAGTGAAAATATGACTTTTCACCGGATATCAGTTTTATGGTTTCTGTAGATCTATATATTTCATTGCTATGTATATAATAAATGTTGTTATTACATACTTCGGTAAGTTGTTGAGCAGCACCCTGATGGCGTACTCCTTGAGATATTTCTGGAATGTCTTGGTGAGGTCGATCATGGGCTGACCGGTGCTCAGCTGTGAACACTGCACCATGCACTTCTTGTAGAAGACGAACAGGTCCGCACAGCTCGGCAGCACGTTACTGCCTTCCTCCGACTCCATCCGTGGAGTGCCGTGTTGCCGCAGGTCTTCCAGGAACCGACCTATCAACTCGGACAGATTTCTGGTAACAAAAATTATACAGGCATAACAAAAACAACATTACATAACATTTAAAAAAATGAGCTTAAAGTCACAAAATAAACATTGTGCTACTAACTAGGCTAAAGATGTAAATTGTGTTAAATAGGTACATGTAAGTGTACAGTATATGCGTATACATGTAAAGAAAACTCAACAACAAACATGTAAGGTTTGTGTGATTACTAGATATACATGGCTCTTGAGGAAAAATACATGTAACTAAGAGACAATACCTTGGCCTGATGTCTCATCAAAGATCTAGAAAATATATCCATGAAAAGAAAATGGTTTTACCTTTCAGTTGAATAATTCCTGATAAAATCTGAACACTTTAAATACTGAAACTAACCTGTCTTGTGACTCAATGTAGATATTGAGATGTGGTTCAAAACATCTTGAAATAAATCCTGTGAAAGGTGTGGAAGTCTGCAATTCAAAAACATTAACATGTTATTTATTCATACACAATTATGTGAATCAATCTAACAAACAATTCGCTAGTTTTGAATCGAACACAATTATCTGTATTAGCATACATCGAAAAAGATAATCCACTATAAAAAAATATAAATGTTGATTATAATATTTACAAATTTCAAATATTTAAGTGCTTATCACTATAAGCTAATAAAATATACTGCCAACCTTGTTATCAGCGTCTGTTTTTTGTTCTTGTCCTGCATCTTTTTCAAAAGGATTATTTGACGCTTCAAATGGATTGGCTGATGATGAAACTACATTACCATCAGACTTGGGCTGTCAAAAAACATGTTTACAAATAAAGTATATTTCATCATCATTTTTCAATTAAAAATCTTGTTTTAATTTATTTACATCAACATTTTGTTGCAGTTTAACAGAAATTACAAACAAGACTGCAAATATTCTAAATTCAAATGAAAACAACAGTTAAGATTTGTAGTATAAAAAGGATATGAAAAGAAGTAATAATACATTTCACTGATTTTGTATCATTGGATGTATTCTGGTAGACAACAGATAACTAAAAGATTGTGTACATGGGTTAGGGTTATATGTGTTTTGTGGTAATCTCAAATAGCAATAATAACTGAAAATCAGGTGGTGCATTTTCAATGGAGTTCAATACAAGTATATCAAATTCTGAAAACCTCAACATTTAATTTTCAGATTTGTCTATCAATAAAACCTAAAAATAGATTTAGTTAAGCAACACATCCAAATTCCTCTTAAAACAGATTAATCTTGGTTATTAAAATATTAAAAAACAAAGCATATTTATCCTTATTCATTAATAAAGTTTTTTTCACAATTTTCAACATCAATATATTTTTATGCCCACTACTAAAGTCTATAAAAAAAATTACTATACAAACGGTGAATAGGTTATTAAAGAGAATAATCTCCAAATACCTGAGTCTCTTTGAGCGTGACCCCTGTGAAGCGTTTGGCAATCAGAGTCTCGAAGTTGGTGGTTCTCTGAATTGCAAACAGAAGCAGTTTGACGTCAATCTCAACAGCTCGACGAGCCATTATGTGTGACAATTCCTTCCTGAAACGAGATTTGTGAAAATATTATATTTATATTTCTTTTCCTCCAACACACAAGAACAATGAAACCCTTCTAAACTGGACACACAATGGATCCAGTAAAAAGTCTGGTTTTAAGGGGTGTGTCCTGTTTAGAAAGGTTATTTTCTGTACTGATATTTTAAAAGGGACCTTGAAAAACATCCAGTTAAAAGGGAATTCCTGTTTACAGAGGGTCTGGTTTACAGAGGGTCTGGGTTTAAAGCTTTATTGGTAATTAGAGTGGTCCACATTGTTCTTCATTAGGGACATAGCTAACACTATTTACCATCAAACTACTAACTAATTCTTCAACTGTGGGAAAATGCATGTAAAAGATCCCTTACTACTAATGGAAAATTAGTGGGTTACCAAATGTTTGACATCCAGTAGCCAATGATTAATTAATTAATGTGCTCTAGTGGTGTCGTTAAACAAAACAAACTTTTAATTCTTCAACACAGAACAATATGTATGAAATGCTACTCTTGTTTGCTTACAGTAAAACCTATCACGGCCTAAACATTCTGATCCAAAACACAAGGCAAGATGAAAACAAACCTGGTCACTTGACAGAACTCGATACAGATCCTCTCACTAACTTCCCAGCTGGGCGGGAAAAGATGGCCAAACTTCTCCTCAAAATCAACAAGAGTCCTCTTGATCCACGCGTAACGTCGATCAATCTTGTCCAACCAAGCAACCTGTAATGTAAAGTATGCCAAAGATCAGACAGACTGTCTTTTTGGTAAGCAAACCTTTTACACTCAAGTTAGCTAGTCTCTAGAGCACCTATTTAGGGTAGTGAGGATTCATAAACTCTACTAAAAATAGCTGGAATCAAGACTACAGAAGCTTGTATCACTGATTACTTTATAATAATAATAATAATAATAAAACCCAACATAAAAACAGAACACTGAGTAAAATCGGCTAGAAAATAACACCCATTTTGTACTACACTATCTGCTTTGGGTTGCTAAGGATAACAGATGGCTTGTTGGGCCATACCAAAAAAGTGAAAGGCATGTTTGTTTCATAACCACCAAATATATGTAACATGTTACTACCACTCCAATATTATTATAAATATGTCTATGTTTTAATTTCCTCTCTTGATATAAAAAGGATGAGGTGATCACATGACAGGTTATAGGAAGATTCAAGTCAATGATTGTTAAAGAAGGTATTGCACTACAGCTGAGACATCAGATTAGAGTAAGGAATTTTGAATAACCTATTTTTTGTTCATGCAAACTTAGTGCACCATATTCATGGACAATACGTTTTTTCAAATAAAAGAGTGGTTACAAGAGTGATTACCTGAATTTATTTTTGCATAACCCATAAATGGGTTGTCAATTCTCAGCAATCTGATTAAAATTAGCTCTACTGGTCTACCAGTAGATCTAACAGCATTGCGTGGACTCCCATGTCCAGGTGACATTTCATCTATAAATAACAATTTAAATATCGGCCAATTACACTTCGCCTTTTATAGCGTTATTCGGGAACATACAAATTCTAAAAATATCGGGCAAGACCATTTATGCAATAGGCGAACTTGTTGTTCTATTTCAACATTACAAAAACAGGGGGAAAAGTGCAGTAATAAACTCTGGATTGTATACTAGTATAAACAGATTTTATGGCTATACCATCATTTATTTATTTTTAGTCTTGAAATGAATTTTATATAAAATTTTATATTGAAATTAGTTTCTGGCATACTTCGTAATTCACCCGAATCATTTCGTATACCCTCGACATAATCCCGAATGTTTTCAAATTCTTTTCAAATCACTGGCATGATTTTGAAAGTAAGCTTTTGATTGGTTGAATGAAAGGTCAATTGGACATGAACTCCAACAGGGTGCTGTTAGTTCCACAGGTAATAGTAATTAACCAGTGGAGCTAATTTTAATTAGATTGAATTCTCAGAGTCCTGAAAATTGGAATTATTATTTTATTTTATTGTTATTTATTTTACATATCACGTGTATTATTAACAGTGAACTCACATCCTGATCTTCGGCAAACAGCACTAGGTACTCTGACAGCTGCAGTTTGACAAACCAACCGAGAAGATCTCGCTTCACCTTGGGGTCAAGAACATTCACCACCTCACAGGCTTCACGCAGCTGTTTTTGATTACCAGGTCCATACTGAAGGTAGAAATTGTTAAAAATAAAAATTAAAAATAATACGAAAAGATCAAATGACTTTGAATGAAACTGCAAGCCACTATGTAATAAAAAAGCTTTGGTTTATGAGAATTATTATTTACACAACTCACTTTGGAAAACATATTAATGAAACTGAAAACAAATTACAGTGGACTGTTGAAACCAGTCTCAGGAATGACTATACACAGAGTGCTGGATTAGACAGATGTCACCCAAGCTATTGTTACTGGATAGAACTATGATCGGGCCGGTTTATGCAGAAACCCAGATTACACAGATGCCTGTTTAGACAGAGTCTGCTGTCACACAATATCATGATTTTGAGTCTCAAGACATGTGTATTATTTTACAATTTATGAAAAGCATTCCTTCATGGTCCTATTGCAACTGTTTTAGAAAATCCACAAAGCCAAATGTGTAAACAGTTATCACCACGTTTAATTTAGATGCATAAATACCTTTTGTAAATTTGGCTAACATTGTATCAGTTTAGAATTAAAAGGCACTTTGACTACAAGTTACCTCATTTCACATTATGAACTTTTCTTTAATACAGAAAACAAGGATAGGATGATTTTAAAGAGACACTAAAAAATCTGACATTCTAATAAATAGTAACAAAATGTAGGTTTTTCTATCTAAACTAGAGTGTCACCTATCACACACCTTTGCTCCAGCTCCCTGAAATGCTTCTTCAAAGTCTGAAATAATCTGTGTTCCCAACTCACCCTGGATCTGTCTGACCCTGTAAAATGCAAACAATCCATGCTTCACCCGAAGTCAAGTGAGAAAACAAACACATTCCACAGCTAAACAGAACTTGTCATAACTACTACTTGTCTGTCAGCTGTTTTATCTGTGAAATGAGCCCGTGTTTGAAGATATTTTGTGTACCTGAATTATAAATAATTATATTTACCCATCTGTCAGCTGTTTTATCTGTGAAATGAGCCTGTGTTTGAAGATATTTTGTGTACCTGAATTATAAATAATTATATTTACCCATCTGTCAGCTGTTTTATCTGTGAAATGAGCCTGTGTTTGAAGATATTTTGTGTACCTGAATTATAAATAATTATATTTACCCATCTGTCAGCTGTTTTATCTGTGAAATGAGCCTGTGTTTGAAGATATTTTGTGTACCTGAATTATAAATAATTATATTTACCCGTCTGTCTGCTATTTTATCTGTGAAATGAGCCTGTGTTTGAAGATATTTTGTGTACCTGAATTATAAATAATTATATTTACCTGTCTGTCAGCTGTTTTATCTGTGAAATGAGCCTGTGTTTGAAGATATTTTGTTTACCTGAATTATAAATAATTATATTTACCTATCTGTCAGCTGTTTTATCTGTGAAAATAGCCTGTGTTTGAAGATATTTTGTTTACCTGAATTATAAATAATTATATTTACCCATCTGTCAGCTGTTTTATCTGTGAAATGAGCCTGTGTTTGAAGATATTTTGTTTACCTGAATTATAAATAATTATATTTACCTGTCTGTCAGCTGTTTTATCTGTGAAATGGACATGCATTTGAAGACAAATTTTAACCTGAATTATAGATAACTTTGTTTACCTGTCCGCCAGTTGTTTTATCTGTGTTATGGACATGTATTTGTCAAAGTGGTCGAGTACGTTTAGCACACCCTGCAGTAGGTTAGCAATTTCTCCGTACTGTCGGCGTTTAGTCAGAGACCTGCAAAACAAAACACACAGTCAACATATTACTAACTAGGCACAGAAACAATCTGTCAACTTATTTTATATGTTTTCAGTAATTAGTAAATGTATATTTTCTTTGTCCTTATCATAATATTTATTTGCTGAACTGTCTTCAGAAAGTCTTAAGTGAAGTCATAGTTTATATAATGCAGGGGTGGGAATTGGTAAACTGTAAAAAAGAGGAAATCTAGAGGGGTCCCAGAAATTCTTGAAGTCCTAGGTTAAAATCTGTGCAATCTGACACATTTTGGAGGAAAGGATGATTAAAATATGAAAAAACGCAATGTTCCATGAGAGGAAAACAGCTGATCCGAGGAGAATTCCCACCCACTGATAATGATATTGTTAGTAATGTAGCAAACATGGATCTTTTTCTCTTAACATGGATACTTAATCTGACCTCTAACTAATGGCATTTTCCCATATTACAAGTCTGGTCTGAACATCTCAACAGCCAATGAAATGGATTAAATTTTCCAATGAGTCCCCTGCTTCATGTTCAGGTCATGTGACAGCTTAGAGGTCATGTTATCTTTAGGAAAAATATATTACCTCCAGAAAAAAGCATACCTGAGACCAATTAATTATTATAAATAATTCTGGGCGGGACATAGCCCAGTGGTAAAGCCTTGCTTGATACTCAGTCGGTTTGGGATCGATCCCCGTCAATCAGTGGGATGGTGCATGTAAAAGATCCCTTGCTACTAATGGAAATATGTAGCAGGTTTCCTCTCAAAAACTATATGTCAAAATTACCAAATGTTTGACATCCAATAGCTGATGATTAATAAATCAATGTGCTCTAGTGGCATCATTAAACAAATCAAAGAAACAAACAAACATCTACATAATTCCTGAATATCCAGTGATTGCAAAACAGACAGCTTAACAAGCTGTCGAAGTGTATATTAGCTAGACTATACAAACATGGTAATAACTATGTTAATACTTACGTAAGAGAATCCACTCCTCCGACTAGCATGTGCAAGTGATTTAGGGTCGTGATGGAAGATGTCAGATGTCGTTTGGCATGGTCAAGTTGTTTGATATCTCGTGTTATCTCTTTCACCTGTATTAAACATACACATAAACAGTATTCAGACACTTCCTTATCATCAAACTTCTGAGCTTTAAACTTAAAAGCATATTCCATGACTTTTTGGTTTGGTATTTTTAAAGATTTATCATCAACACAATCTAATACATAGACATTATTATACGAGCTTGTGTGTGGTACTATTTTTACGAAACAAGTGTCAGGATTATTGTATTGCCCGAACGAGAGTGAGGGTAATACACAAATCCTGACACGAGTTTCATAAAATCAGTACGACTCACACGCGAGTATAATAATTTCTTTATTATTCATATTATTATTATTGTTGTTTTCTTTATGAATAACAAGACCCAACTCAAAATGTTTCAGCTACAACTAGAAGGAGACAACGAAATGACATCATATTTCAAATGCACAGTCTGAGCTTGGACTGGAGAAGCAACGTCATGTTATGACGTCGCTTCCCACAATTACATCATTGCACTTGTTATTACATGTGTGCTTAGTATGATTATTATTAACTTGGTTGTGTTCAACTACATGGATAATAACAATATTACTGTAACAATGTTTTTACCTAAATTGTCAATCTCTTCTTACGCTATTTTATAGGCGAAAAATAAATTATTAACTAATTGTTCTTTTTCATAACTTTCCATTACTCAATTCAAAAATGTTCAACAAGTTTTTATGCCTTAACATAACATTTACAAAATGCAACTGCTCTCCGCCCCCCATATTCCCACTTGATATTAGGATCCCTGGATACGTGTTCGACTCTGCATTGTGCTGAGATTCCCCACCCCCACTGTAGGTTCATTTACCGATTTAAACAGTAATTAAGCTATAACCCATTTAAATGTTCAAAGATTTTTTTTTTTTATAAAATGGTTACCATTAAAAAAATATATATACATGAAACACAAGTACTATTCGACTTCAACAGGAAAGCAAAAATGTTTGTAATCCATTGATAAAAAAACAACCATATGTGAAAAATGCAATCACCATTGTTTCTGATTTTTCTGCTTTATCTTTGATCTCCTTGATTTTAGAGAAAAGATCCTGGATAGCTTTCTGTGCCTCCTCCAGCGCCTGTCGCCCCTCCTCACCAACATTGGTCTGTCCACGAACCACTGTCCGCACCTCATCATCCAGACGTCTTCATTCACATACAAAACACAACATATAATATCATTAGTATTAAAGGTATAATCACAGGCGAAATATTTCACAATTTTAGGTACAGTAACTAAAGTTGGTTCATGTGATTTTTACCCAGGTTTACAACCGATTGTTTGGTTACATGAATTATGCTTGTGTAACCAGTGGATTACCTAACACAGAGACACTTGTGGGCCCCTTATTACACAGTTGTTTCAAATGCATTTTAAACAACTGATTTGCAAATAGGCAGTATTTTTCTATTTGATTAGCCTACTGATGTGGTGCACATCAAGTGTCGAAAACAATGAACAATTTGTAGAAATTAGAATACATAGATTTTTGTGATCCATGAACAAGTTAAGTTTAAGTGATCCTGAAAGTTGCAACTTTTAATTTAATCTAAAATAAGACTATTCATGACATAACTGATTTACAGTTTGGGTTAATTTTAAATTGCAAAACCCCTGATGGTTTTCACGAAATATTGTGCCCTGTTATGTGCCTATTTTAAGATTTCACTTATATAAACACTTACGAAAAAGAACTGTGTTTGGACAATATGAAATAACTACTCAAGAGAATTAATTAGTAACTGTAATAAATGATTATTTCATAATTCAATATACTAGGACATTGAGTGTATTTAGGTTATTTTGCATGTGGTAATAATTACTGTTTTATTCATTACAATGACATTGTTACAAAAAATAAGGTGTAAATTCATGAACTTACCTGATTTTCAAAGTAATTTTATTGACAACATCATCAATGTTGGCTAGTGACTGCTCTGTGGGGAACAGTGTATTGATGTAGTCCACAGGATTAAAGTCAGGTTTGTCTAAAGGATCGGTGCTAGGTAACACCTAAAACAAACAAAATTTAAACATTAACCAACAAAGACATTTTATTTTATTATTACGTTATATACAAAGCATACCTACATGTATAAAGTCACTGTTTAATTTCTAAAGCATTAATTAAATTTATTTTATGCCAATAGATAAAAGTTAATACTGCACTGACCAGTGTTCTAGCTAGCAATAATAAGAAGGGTGGTCTGTCCTGCCTGTTTATTGAACTTGGTTACTGCTGCCCTACCATACTTGAAGTTCAATGAGTTGTAAGATTCAGGGCCAGCTCTGGGTTTTCAGAAAATTTCGCCAAGTTATCTAAAAAATTCAAAACCAACAGCTATTTTCCAACAAAATATCAATTATCACATAATATGTCATAATTTTTTTTCCATCAAATTAAAATAAAATTCGCCAAATTAAGAATTTTTTTTGCAATTGGCACATTTGGCAAGTGGCAGAGCTAGCCCTGAAGATTAATACATTGTAGTGTTAATGCAGTGATGTCATGAGTGAAGGAAGGAAGGAAATGGCTTATTTAACGACACACTCAATACATTTTATTTACGGTTATATGGCATCGGACATATGGTTAAGGACCACACAGATATTGAGGGAGGAAACCCGCTGTCGCCACTTCATGGGCTACTCTTTTCGATTAGCAGCAAGAGATGTAGTATTAATGCAGTGATGTCATGAGTGAAGTATTCCTTTTCTTACCTATCCTCATAAAAATGGTTCAAAGAAATTCATAAGTCTTTTCCAACTGTACTTAATTTACAATTGACAGTGAACATATACATCACAGGGTAGCTTGTGTGTCCTCTAGCCGTATTCTGCAAAGTACTGATTCTAAAATGGACATATTTTCCTACAGTTGATGCCATACTGTTACAGAGCTTTAATTTTATCCTTTTCGAGTGTATATATAAAATTAAAGTTACATATTAGTGACTGGCACAAATGCTACAAGAAAAACCCTAACACCCCTATTAGAAACTGGCAGCATCTGTATTAGATAAGAGTGAGTTGTTAAATAAAACATTTCCTGTATTAGTTAATAACATATAGATTTAATGCTATGAGTTAAAACAAGAAAACTGAAGGTCTGTAGCATCTGCCTTAAAGGTAGTGTCAACTCAAACAAGAGCCGTATGTGCTGGAAAGATGCATACCCGGACCACCAATACATACTGACACTTTACCAAATGAAAAATGCGTAGTAATTTTAGAGTTAATAAAAAACCACGATTATTCCTGCTAACTGGGGGCAGCCATTTTGTTTCGTTTTTGTGACGTCCGGTGGGATAGCTTGGGGCGAAGTGACGTCAGCTCCTGACCATCTCCTGTATGTACAGTGTAAACTAAAGCAGTAATTTTTGACAAGGCGCTTCTCTTTGATCAACCTGACTTGTAAAACAGCATAAATGACGTAATAATATAATAAACTATTTAACTAAATATATTTCAAGTTGCATTAACGGAACAAAATGGGGTTGTAGTATTTTTATCTGTTAAATAATCCAAAGGAAAAATGTACACTATTAGGCCTATTGATATGCTACGTTGGAGCAAAAACGACAACCCACGATACCCAAGTGATAACTTTCTTTTCTTTGGGACTACGTAATTGGTCAGTTCTGTGGTTTTAGATGGAATAGTCTACTTAATCAATAGTTTTACAGAACTATTTACAGTAATAAACCATGTCCATTACAATTTTAGGGGCGACAGGTAATATTCCACAATACCGGTATGTATTTTTGTATCTAGACAGCGTCAATTAATTGGCTCGTCTGGTTACCAATCAAATACACACCTGCCAATTAGGAATCACAGGTAGAAGCAACTAACAGCATAGACCAATTAACGTATGTTAATGCATGGGCAAAACATTGTTAATTGTTTCGACTTGTTGTGTAGCCACTTTGACAATGGTATTTTATTTTGTATTGAAAAATAATATATATATATATTGATATACTTATTGCTGGCTTACTGGGATGTGTATTATTACAGAACATTGCAATACATGACAATTTATCATCCCGCAAAAACCAGGTAGATTGTGTTTCTCTAGTTCTAAGGCTCATTCCTGACGTTACGCGTTAAGTATTACGTAACCACCAGCTCGCCAGAGGGCGTACTCACTGAGATGGTACAAAATGGCTGCGCCCGTTATATATAATAGCCGTCACATTTAACCGTTTTATTAATTAACTATACGATTATACGTATTGATATTAAGCAATAATGTGTATTATATATCGTTGAATATGCATACCAGGCCAAATGCCTTAATTGTCCTCTCCTTTAAGATTGAAGAAGTATATCACACAAAAAGTGTTACATTTGGTTTAATAACAAAAATTAGAGCAACAAGGCAAGTTGGAGGGCACCAAGGCAAACTTTTCTTTCAAAAGAGAGGATTATTTCACCGTATGTCTTAAACTTTATACCAACTTGTACAGTATGGTAAAGAATAACACCTGCTTGAAATAATAGATGTGATTTTTAATGGTTACATTTTGTGTCATCGCTAAATAATAAAATGCTGGTTGTTGGGCATTTGTACTGACTGGACAGTAGTTTGAATATCTTCTGGTCCTAGCCCGCAGTCACAGCCAACACGAGTTCCGCAATTCCACAGCTAATAACAATATCAACTGACAAAAGTTTAGTTGGAGCACTCATACCTTAGAAGTTGGACAGCTTCACACATTTGGCTGTTGCTGGACTAAGCTCTTGTTTGTTTGTTGTTTTAAATTCTCCCTTGCCGACACATTTCGATGTTCAACAACATAATGCGTATGTGTGCGTGTGTGATTTGGTAGTTGCAATATACAGGGAGCATAATTTAATATTGATATTATAATCTGATGTTAAATTTTCATTTGGGGTACTTGAACCATCATTTGAATTCAGCCAGCGAATGTTTCGTTAATGTTCGCAAACTATTTGATTGGTTCCTGACATGACTATTCGGTTTACTGTGAAGCTCATAAACCTGTCTAGTGGACGCTTTTCAGCTCAGTCTGGCTGAACTTGGACCTGACCTTGTTCCATGATCACACATAATACTATGTCCATGATGTGGTCTCCTGCAGTGTAGCCTCCTGAGTTGTTGTTGATGGAAGTTGTAATAAATTTTAAAAGAAAACTTCCAAGAAACACCTTTTATTTGACATGGTCAGTAAAACGATGAGTTGAAGAATCCATGACGTTTCCCCCCCAAGGCAGGTCGCCCCCAATTTGACCTGTTCGTCCCATGTACCAGTTGGCCTCCAAGTCAATTCGCCCCCAACTGTTTGCCTGTTCCCCCCCAACTATTTGTCAGTTCGCCCCCAACTTTTAGTCAGTTTGTCCCCAAATCCCAATTATTTGTTACTTATAAACAATTATTGTATTGTTTCTTTAGAGGCATGTTAAAGTGTGTGTGTCTGTATGTGTGTGTGTTTGTGTGTTTCTTTTCTTAGATGGGAGGGATTGTTGTCTTTCCACGATTTGGACGGATCATGAGTCAGTTTGGGCACTGATGATATAATCACAAGTTTAATTAATATATATATATATATTTGACTTTATATATACATGTATATATATACCAGATTGACTTATCTGACTTATAGTATGTTATGTTATAATTTAATACAATATCTTGTTAAAATCTTATAGATTGTAGACAGATTTCTTAAGGGAAAACCTTGAAATGTTGACTCTAGATGTGGGAATGCATCTCAGGTTACTTGTTTTTTTTCTCTCAAGTCAAGTTGGTCAAGCTGGTATGTATAACATCCATGGTATAAATAGCAGGCTGTAGTCGTCCTTCTGTTGGTTAACATCGCAGAATGTTTTTGGTGACAGCTGATGTTGTAGTTTGTTTACATTTGCCAGCAGAAAGAACCGGTGCCAGCAGTATATTACCAGTAATAAATTTAAATTACCAGGATGTGTACCACCTCCTTATCGTGGGACCGACCATGGGTTTCAGTTTTGATCCGATAGGTGCTCTGTACGAATACACCTGAAAAAGGCTGTTTACCATTCAGGTATGAAGAACCTGTGACATGGCACACCTGATTGAGAAATTATTAAGCACTGATGACATTCATAATAAATCTGTTTATTCCGGATTCTTACGAAAGTAAAATTCTGCTTGATCTGAAAATGTAAATCATAATTGTATCAAAGTTCGATGACTGCCTAACCGTGCATCTAAAAATGCACATGGGATTGTGCAAAATCGCTTAAAAGTAGGGTAGGGTTGCACTCGAGGAAGCTTGGCACACACAGATGGGTCCAGACCACACATTCACATCGACACTGTGGTATCTTTATGGGGGGCGAACTGACATCATAACAGGGCTTCTAGATTATGGTAGCCCCACTCCCATGGCTAGTGATTTTCAATGTTGGGCTAGTAAAGAACTACTAAATTGCCATGCCCGACGGTTAGTGAATTATTTTGGTCAAATGTTGAAGTTAAGTCTATTTTGTAAATATGAATATCCTGCCAACACCCGACCCCCAATATTAGTATTTTTAAGCTCTATCTCCCTCTTTAGGTGACATATTTGATTATTACTATTATTTAGTAAAATTGTATTAACAAAAGTAAAGTAGGGCTAGTGAATTTTTAATTGTGGCTAGTAAATTTTTAAAATCACTGATCCCATGGCTAGTGGATTTTATAAAAATTCTAGAAGCCCTGTCATATTTGGGGGCGAACTGACTGGGGGCGAACAGACCTGGGGGTGAATTGACTGGGGGGGTGAACTGGCTTGGGATCGAAATGTCTGGTACCCGAGTTGAATGACTGAATGATCTATGGGAAATTGAAGGATACATATCACAAAGGATCGAAAGGCATCCTAAGGCTAAGTCAAGAAGCGTCCTATTTTACATACAGCTTGTTTATTACGAATCTGCGTGCACGTGAACTTTGACAACACAATAATTCTGAACCAGGAAATACTTGCTACCGATAAAGAAAAAAAAGAGAGGAAAAAACAGGTAAAAAATTATTTTTATATAAAATGCATTATCGACGGAATACACTTGTAAGGTTATAAACATTTTATTAATTGATATTTGTAGTTAATTGAAAAAGGTAATAGATCAAATAATCAAATTGATCATGCGATTACAATGCGTGTGCGTTGTAGCCATTGCCCGTTAATAGGATGCTTCACGATCCTTCGAGGATAAATATAATAATATTATATATATATTTATATTATAATATTATTATTATTATTACTATAGTATAAAACATGGAATCTATGGGAAGGGCACAGTGGCAAAACCAGGTCAGGCTTAGAGTTAGTGTTAGTGACAGTATTAGCATGCATGCTGGTACGTTCGGAAGTCTTTCCATACGGCATTCACCCAGACGGTCCACGGATGACGTCTGTCACGTCAACGGATGAATCGTGAACGTAACAAAATGTGTATTAAACTCAAGTTTGAGACAGACTGTCTGTGCATTATCCAGTGAGTGTCCACTACACACTTTGGGCTAACTGTCATCTCGAACCTGGTCTATGGCTTCTTGAACTTCTGGTGGGAAACTAAGAAGAGATTCCAGTTGTTCGTCGTCTACAATTTCCTCGTCTTCAAAGGTAGCCATTTCTTCCAGTTCCTGTGTATTTTTCGCATTTGCGACATAGAGCACCTTTTTATTCGTTATTTAAATCCATCCTTGGATCTGAAAGAAAATCAAGACTTGATTATCCCCGAAACTAACTCATGTTATTCCTTTTAACTTTATTTGTGTGCCTATATATTCATTAAGGATCAAACACACATTTTAACTATCTGGTTTATTGTCTAGGACAGTGTGTTGATGGTTATAGCTGTTAGTTTAGTGAGAGGAGTCAGTATAGCGACCTACGCCGTATTTCGAGTTCCTCTAGCATTATTCTGTTTATAAGTGAGAATAGGGCTAGAGAGCTCTCTATTTAACAGGTCGTCAATTCTCGAACACATGGCAAGCAGTATTTCTAAAATATACACATTTTAATAAATCTGAATCAACATACTTTTAGTTTTATTCATTGTTTTTTTCGAGTTTACTCATAACATTAAATTTAAATGTTAACAGAAGAAACGCTATAAGAGGAAACATGACACCCGTATCTGAAACAGGCCTTATATTTTTGTGATTAAACCGAAGACAACACTTGTCGTGCACCCTCAAATTAAAGTTCAACCCCTGAAGTAAACTTTAAAAAACAGATGAAATTAAAAGATCATGGCGTCAAATTTAGTAATTTATATGTATTTTGGATAGAGGTGTTGGATTTCTTTTTGCCTTGTATGTGCTAGTCAGAAACATAAGTTTAAAATTATATGACTGATTAAACTCAAGGTCTGTGACATCATTTTTAACAAATAAATAAATAATTATTACCAATACTAATTCGTTTTCATAAAACACATTTTTATTGCTTAAAATGTTCATAGTCAATAATAAATGTTAAACATACAGGCTACTTCAGAAAATCGGCCAAATCATTTTGGCACAGAAGTTGTTTATTCAGAGTTATAACATTCAAGATTAAAGGCTTTCAAAACGTTCTATTATAGACAGGCTGCTTCCTTATAAGTGACTAAATGTCTGATGCCATAGCTTAATGTAACATAGTTTAGATGGACATTAGAACTAATGTGTGTGTGTGTGTGTGTGTGTGTGTGTGTGTGTGTGTGTGTGTGTGTGTGTGTGTGTGTGTGTATCTTCCCGAGGAGCGACTGTCCTCGTATGCCACGAAGCGATCATAGCGCTAAGATCACCGTAAGGGTATAACTACCTTGTGCAATTAACGTAATCTTAGCGCTAAGATCACTTCTTTTTGCAGATTACGATAATATATGCCAATATCTAATTTAGGGCCGTTAACAAATTATTAACATCTATATGAGCGTACAATTGTAAAAGGTCCCTTAGAGGTAACAATATTCCAACTATAACATCCAGTCAGGCTAAAGTTTCAAGTGCACTTTTGATAGCGCAATTAATACTACCAATCCTGCCATTGATGATAAGTGTGGTGGTATCTGGTCTAAAATTAGTGTATCTGGGTAATAATGAATGCAGTTTTATTTGAACCAGTGTCAAGTACCGTTGTGCTTTAAAAAAATGAATATGGTCCCCGTTGGTACTACAATTGTGTATAGTATTTTAGCTACATACTTTAACATTGTCGCCAATGTGCTTCTATTTGGTATAATCTAGACGATTCCGAATGTGTTCGTAATCAGCCGAGATATTTCGGAAAGGTGGTACCGGTATCAACCGAGTTGTTCCGATTAGCCAACATGCGTAAGTTCGTGAAACTTATCAGCAGAGCTCCACCGATTTACGAATGAATAAACTTATAAACGAAATAAATAAACGGAATAAATAAACTCCTCAGATTAATACAAAAAACACCTTTGATTCATGAAGAATCCGTAATCGGCCGAGGTGTTCCGAACACAAGAATGAAAGTTACTACGCATCGACTAATATTCGTATCATTATTTATTAACAGTGTTGAACAGCGTAAAAGAGTAGGGGAAAATATATTTAGTAAATTATTATTATAATGTTCATTGTCAATATACTGGAAATATACACTCTTCTTTGCTTGTATAATTTATATAACGTATCTACATCTCTTGCACGTTTGGTCCGAAAACATACAGATGTTTATCTATAGAACTATTTACGGGAAGATATTGCGCAGTGTGTTGTTAGGCTCCAACATGTGCTTTGACGATGTTGTTTAAGTGATAAATAGTGTTTGATCGAATTCTGTATGAGCCTGAACTCACTCTGAAATGGGTAAAAATAAACAAGGGTTTAACTGGAAAGCAAGACAACAAGGTCAGACAGTTGTTGACCATTCGGACGAGAAAAAGGTGACGATAAAATATGTACACCCAGACGCAGAACCCAAAATGTTACATGGGGCGGGATATACCTGGGTGGGGTGTGTGGGTGTGGGTCGTTTAACGACACCACTGGAGCACATTAATTTATTAATCATCGGCTATTGGATGTCAAACATATGGTCATTTTGACACAGTCATAGAGAGGAAACCCGCTACATTTTTCCATTAGTAGCAAGGGATCTTATAATTTATATATGCACCATCCCACAGACAGGATAGCACATACCACAGCCTTTGATATACCAGTCGCAGGCATCGAAATAAGTCTAGAACGGTCGTTCAGGTTACCGGGAGGTTACCACATGTCAGAAAAGTTAAGAACGGTGTTTCGTTCTCGACAAAAATTTCAATGTAGTTTCATTTCCGAACTTAAACCAGGCAATGCATTCCGGACATTCGCGTTTCGTTTTCTTGTACGAAATTGCACCGATGTTCGTGTGCACTTGTCCAATTGCAAGCAATTTTGGCAATACGCATTTTTTAAGCAGCGCCCACTAGATAAATTTACTTACAGATTTCGTTTCTCGTACCAATGTGGTAACCTATAGGTTACCAGGCTATATTTTGTGGTAACCTGTAAATGGGTTACCAGACACAATACTTATTTTGATGCCTGCAGTCGTGGTGCACTGGCTCTGACGAGAAATAGCCCAGTGGGCCCACTGACTGGGATCGATCCCAGACCGACCTCACATCAAGCGATCACATTACCACTGGGCTACGTCCCGCCCATAGCTGTTTCTAGACTAAATCGAGCGTTCACCAGAGGTGTGATAGGTTGTAGGATCGATCACCCTCTATGGTATTGGTTGCCACTCCCTGCCTTAATCGGTGCCCATGGTACATCAAATGCCTAGGTATGTAGTACTGTCCAGTCTATATGACGGTCCATTACCTAGCATTCTATGCTTCTTTTTTGTTATGCAGTCAAAGAATGTTATCTATGGCAATTTTAAATATTCTGCTGTAGACAAAATGCTCACCTACGTGAAATTTGAGCCTGCTACATCAATATTAAATTGACAACTTTTGCAACAAATAAATATCCCTTAAAAGAAGGGACAATTAAGGCATTTGGCCTGGTATGCATATTCAACGATATATAATGTACATTATTGCTTAATAATAATATCAACAAGTATAATCGTATAGTTAATTAATAAAACGGTTAAATGTGATGGCTATTATATATAACGGGCGCAGCCATTTTGTACCATCTCAGTGAGTACTCCCTCTGGTGAGCTGGTGGTTACATAATACTTAACGCGTAACGTCAGGAATGAGCCTTAGAACTAGAGAAACACAATCTACCTGGTTTTTGTGGGATGATAAATAGTCGTACATTGCAATGTTCTGTAATAATACACATCCCAGTAAGCCAGCAATAAGTATATCCAGCACTATATATATTATTTTTCAATACAAAATAAAATACCATTGTCAAAGAGGCTACACAACAAGTCGAAATAATTTACAATGTATTGTCCGTGCAGTAACCTACGTACTGAAATGATACACGGAGTGTTTTCTTAGTTAATTGGTCTATGCTGTTAGTTGCTTCTACCTGTGATTCCTGATTGGCAGGTGTGTATTTGATTGATAACCAGACGAGCCAATTAATTGACGCTGTCTAGACACAAAAATACATACCGGTATTGTGGAATATTACCTGTTGCCCCTAAAATTGTAATGGACATGGTTTATTACTGTAAATAGTTGATTGATTAAGTAGACTTTTCCATCTAAAACCACAGAACTGACCAATTACGTAGTCCCAAAGAAAACAAAATTATCACTTTGGTATCGTGGGTTGTTGTTTTTGCTCCAACGTAGCATATCAATAGGCCTAATAGTGTACATTTTTCCTTTGGATTATTTAACAGTTGATCCATTCAACTGATTCAAGTTATTGGGTTGTTTCTCGTTCCATCTAGTGCACCACAACTGGTCAAACACCTAGATATGTGTTTTCCTGTCTGTGGGAAAGTACAAAGATCCCTTGCTGCTAATGGAAAAATGTAGCAGGGTTTTTTCTGCTGACTTAGAGTCATAATTACCAAATGTTTGACATCCAATAGCCAATGATTAATTAATCAATATGCTCTAGTAATTCTAACATATAGTCTTAGAGATGAAACCTGCTATATTTTTCCATTAGAAGCAAGGGATCTTTAATATGCACCATCTCACAGGCAGGATAGCACATACCACAGCCTTTGATATACCAGTTGTGGTGCACTGACTGCAACGAGAAATAGCCCAATGGGCCCACCGATGGGTATCGATCCCAAACCAACAGCGCATCAAGCGAGCGCTTTATCACTGAGCTACGTCCTGCCCAACCTTGAATGGTGATTGATATCTAATTTCATCATTGATTTTTCTTTTTATCTGTATGATTTGTTAAAAAATTTAATTTAATGTGATCTGAATTTTTTTTAAAGATTAAACTTGATTCGACATATGTCATTGACAAGACAGCTGTATCAGGATATGACGAGAGTAATAGTCTGGTGCTGCCATCTAGGAAACGAAAGACTGAGAAAAAGAAAGAAGTGGTACACCATGTGAAAAAGCTCAGCAAAAAGGAACGTAAAACATTGGAAAAAGTTCTAGAAAAACGGGAAAAGAAAAGTAAGGTAATGAATGCAGAATAATGAATTTGAAGCAATTCACTGTATCTCTATGATGTTAAATTTGTTAGTATGTTAGCCTAGCAGCCTTGTTAAAATACAGAATGTGCATTCCAGTATGTAAAATAGTCTGTGGTTGTTGCAAATTCTTGTCTTTATAAAATTATATGTATGCCCAGTGGTAACGTGCTCGCCTGATGCAAGTCGATCTGGGATCAATCCCCATCAGTGGGTCTATTGGGCTATTTCTCTTTCCAGCCAGTGCACCACGACTGGTATTTGATATTCTGTCTGTGGGATGGGGCATATATAAGATCCCTTGCTACTAAAAGTCTAGATAATGGAAAAATGTAGTGGGTTTTCTCTATTAAGATTATAATTACCAAATGTTTGACATCCAATAGCCGATGATTAATAAATCATTATAACAAATTTTAACTTTATACATGCTCGTGATATATCACTGGTAGAGACTGAACATTTTGTGATTTTATACTGTTACCAGTACATATAATGATGATAGGCAAAAAATATCACCATTACGTAATAGTATTTAAAAAATTTATTGTTCATTTGAAGTGACATGTACCCAATAATTTTGTTGAAATGATACAAATGATTTTGACCAATTAAGTTAGATCTAATATTTTATTCTTTAAAGAGGGCACAGATTTTAGAGTCTTTGAGTGAGGTGCAGGCAACATCAGAAGAAATGAAATTGTTTACGAGCATCACTGAGATGCACTCACAGAAATTCAAACAGTGAGTCTTAGAATTAATCTTTAACACCACCCACACATCAGATATATCAATTGGCTGTTGGCCATGTACACACAGCAATTCTTGTCTCAGAACCAAAAACTGTTTTTGTACATTTGGTACAAGATAGTGAAATGGGACCTCTGCAAAACAATGCACGGTTCACCCTGTCCATTGCCAAATTAGCCAATTGCTAATTTTTATACAAAGTGGCTATAAAATTTAGTGTTTGGCTAATAGAATATTCGTTAAATTAACCACATTTTGATACAATACTAAATGTTTCCTTATTTCATTCTCTCAGTGTATGTTTTGACGTCTTACATGTATTTAGCATCTACCGATTGTCTTTTCTAGACCTGAATCTTAGAACTGCTGTCACAAATAATCTTTGTATTTCATTAGCAAATTAGACATTGAGCTGAGTCCTATGGGTGAGGTGAAGTTGAACAGCATCACTGGGAGCAAGAAGAATATGAGAGAGCAGAAGATGATGGAGCTGGAAAAGGGCCAGGATATCGATGGTGACGAGTCGGACAGCTCCATCGATACCTCGGATATATCCACGGACGAGGAGCAGGATGTACAACCCACACAAGATGATGACAAACAGATAGAGGAGACTCCTGCAAACAGCAGTGTCATAGAGACAGCTGAGAGTACTCGGCCAGACGACAGTTCTGTTGAAAAGCCAAAGGATGCTTCCTCGGATAACATTGCCATAAAAGATGATACAAAAGTGGGAAAAACAACAGAAAGTGATACACAGGTTGACACCAAGCCAGCTTTCTTTGTACCAGTGTCACGTTCGGCTGCAGTCCAGGTAGGTAAATGTAGTCAGGGCTTGAAACTTGCCGAAATGTATGGTGGCCCCAAAAATATTAATGGATGTTGACAAATTATGGTAACCGAACCACGAGCAAGGTTTTAATGTGGAATAAATATATGGAATACAAATGTTAATAGTGGCTCGTATGTTATAGCTCTAAAGAAAATCAACCAAATAATATTATTTGGGTGACAAACACCATCATTTTTTAATATATAAGTCGCCCAAACGGAACATTGGTCGCATTTGGCGACCTGTCCACAGGCCGTTTCGAGCCCTGGTCTTATCTTATGCTACACACATTTCAATCTACATGTAGGTTCTTTTATATAGGTTCTTATGTTTGTATTTATATATGTTGTTGTGAATGACCAAAGGCCAAGAGGCCTATTGCAATAAATTATGATGTTTTTAGAAGCTCTAGCATGTCAGTCTGCTGATCAATGTTTTTAACATTGCATATTCACAAATTGTAAGTCTGGCACTATTTAATATTTAGTCTGCTGGTTTTCACAGGTCGGAGTATGGTGCTAAAAATTACATTCTAAACTAACAGTACACTCTTGTGTGTTTGCTTTATCTCTCATTAATTAACTATTGCATTTCCAGGCGGCAAGATTGAAGCTGCCGATACTGGGTGAAGAGCAAGTTGTGATGGAAGCCATCCATGAACACCCAGTGGTCATTATTTGTGGCGAAACGGGATCAGGGAAGACAACTCAAGTACCTCAGTTCCTGTATGAGGCTGGCTATGCCCAGTAAGTTTCCTTTTTCTTTCATAATTTTTTCTCTAGAATACTATTATATTTTGCATATCAGCAGTGACTTCACAGGTCAGAAAGCAGTTTTTACATATACAAGTTCAAGTTTAGTTTGTTGAATATATATAATTATTTCTCTAGAATACTATTATATTTTGCATATCAGCAGTGACTTCACAGGTCAGAAAGCAGTTTTTAACATATACAAGTTCAAGTTTAGTTTGTTGAATATATATAATTTTCATAATTAATTGCCAGCAGTATTTTGCGTCCAACTTAGACACAGTAAATCAAGTGGCATATGCAGTCAAAATTTCTTCCTGGCATTTTCATGTATTTTATTATTATTTGAAGGTATTTTCTGAGTACTACTTTTTGTTTTGTTGGTTTCAGAAAGCAATTTTAAAGTTAACAATTGATATTTTCTTAATTTCTGTAAATCTCTTTCACTTCTAGCAAAGGTGCCATTATTGGAATTACAGAACCAAGACGAGTTGCTGCAATCAGTATGTCCAGAAGGGTTGCCATGGAAATGAATTTATCTAGAAGGTTAATTTTACAGATGTTTCCCTTTATTCTGAAAAATTACAACTATTAATGTGTCATAAATTGATTATCTATACAGTTTAGTGGGCCTAAACAAAATATATCAGACTAAATATTGTTATAAACCCATTCCAGAAGTCCCTCTTTGTAATCCCTACTATCAGGGCTGGAAATTCTCCTCTAGATTTCCTTTTTTTTACAGTTCACCAATTCCCACCCCTGTACTATACACAAAACTTGTATGATGCAAACAAATGTATAGGCAACCATCTGGTCTGTGTTTTGCAACTGTAAGCCTAATTTGGTCATTTGATTTAACATAAAGTGTAAAAACCAGCCTGCCAATTGTTTTCCTGGTTTCTCTGGTTGAACACAGCCTAGCTGTTTGCTGCAGTCTTCTTAATTTTTAAAAAATAAACTAAACCTTTGCTACAATATTAATAAAAAAAGTTTTGGTCACAAATGTTTATTTATCTGTGTAACCATATAATTATTTGACTTGAAAATTAAATGGTTGTATTTGTAATTTATTATCTCATTTCAGAGTTGTTTCCTATCAGATTAGATATGAAGGAAATACGACTGATGAAACAAAAATTAAATTCCAGACCGATGGTGTGCTGTTGAAGGAAGTTCAAAAGGTTTGAACTACATGTTTAATTTCTTTCAGATTTCATATGCCAAACAGTGTAAACGTTTATGGTTGTACAATTAAATATGATGCTGACGTTTTCAGTCAGGCATGAATTGTTTTTCGTTATAATATAAATGTGATGTACTTAAGAGGTTTAATGTTTGTAAAAATATATAACTTAATGTTTTAAATTTTGAAACAGATCTTGGATTGATCACAAGAAAAGACAAGTCACAAATTTCACATGATCAGTTTTGATAGTTACAATGTATGAAGATTACAAGTTCACACAAGAGAAATTAGCAATAAGTAATTTTGTTTTTGTGTGATTTTTTCTTCAGGATTTCCTCTTGACGAAGTACAGTGTTATTATTATAGATGAGGCTCATGAACGGAGTGTGTACACTGATATTCTGATCGGTTTGCTTTCACGGATCGTGCCTCTACGACAAAAGGTGACTATGAAGTATTAAATATTGTATTTAGTCACTTTTCTCCACTAGCCTGGCTAGTTTGGAAGTTATCTCCCTTGTTATGTGGACTGCTCTGGGGCCCAATTCACTAAACTCTCGCAACTTTGCGATCTCGCAGTGCAATGCTAAAAGACTTGCAAAGAGGATACTTTGCTGTCTAACAGAGCCTAAGAGAGCTTTGTGAATTAGGCCCCTGTTCTGCCAAATAACATTGATGCATTGTTAATTCAATATTCAAATCTATTTTCTTGCCACTCTGTTTGTAGTGTCACTAGTTTACCTCTAAACAGTTGTATATCTTGTACCTGATTAACCTTCCTCGGACCTGTTTCAGAGAGGAAACCCGCTAAAGCTGATTATTATGTCTGCTACGCTGCGAGTGGAGGACTTCACTGATAACAAGCGTCTCTTCAAGGTTACGCCTCCAGTCATCAAGGTAAACACACGGCTGGATTGTTTCTTCTTTCTCTTGACGTTCTGTAAAGTGCTTGAAAACCATTTCTGTTGTCATTTTTGTTATTAGTTAGAATTACTAATGTTTTATTAAATGTGTTCACTGTCATGTAATACAGTATGGTACTTGTAATATAACACATTATTACCCCAGCAGGCACTCATAACGGGGAAAATTAAATCATAATTTCTCACTGAGAAATTATTATGCATTGGTTTAATGTACACTACTATTGGATGATTTGATGCCAACAAACCAATCACCTTGTCGGTTCTAAATATGACGTCATCACGATTTGGCAAAGCACACACAATGACGTCACATAGTTTAAAGAGTTTGCGTTTATGTCTTTCTGGTTTCAGTGTTAAACTTGTAATAAAATAGTAGTTTAATGTAATTCATTAGAGATATTTTGACAGAATATATAGCACTTATGGGTTTTGAAAATTATTTGTGAATCGTGAATAAAATACGAAGTTAAAGCAATACCCAGAACAGTAAAGTAGTTTACGTCGTTTCTATGTACATGGATGTGTAGCCGTTGTAGGCTATATTGAAAATAAGGGCTTTAAAAAACCCCAAATACCTGGGGTAATAAATATAATAACAAACTCGGTACCAGTTATTGTCAAATTTATGTCCCTCGTGAAATAATTTTTATTTGTCACTCGCTAAAGCTCGTGACAAGTGAACATTATTTCACTCGGGACATAAATTTGATAATAACTGGTAACTCGTTTATTATCCTCTATTTACTTTTGAGTGTAGATAGGAACAAAAATGCCCCATGCAAATTTCATTCAATCTTCGCCCTCTGCACTGGAAATAGTAGGAAAAAAGCTGCAAATTGATCTCCTTGCAATAAAATGTTTTAATAAATTTTATTTCAAACTTCATGTGATTGCTCGCCTGGCATCATTTAAGGAGTGTGATCTTCAGCTCGCCTTGATTTTGCTCATGTCGACGATTGTCACTGTTGAACCATCCAAAAGCAATTAAGAATGGGAAAATGAGAAGCCTTTTGGGGCCCACTGTCCTTGTGCTTATAATTACACGGAGTGGTTGTCAATCACGAATAAGATGATGACAACAAACTTTGTGATTTCACCATGAATAATAACCCTGGCCTTGACTTAGGGATGTTTAATATGCAATTAAAAATAATTCTTTGTTTCCTAACTTGTCAGGTATTTTATTTCAACTTTTTCAGGTGGATTCACGTCAGTACCCAGTGACGATTCACTTCAACAAGCGAACACCGCTTGATGATTATTTGTCAGATACGTATAAAAAGGTAAATACTGATTGCTAGTTAAACCACAATTTAAAAGAAAATGGATGTGAATTTGAAAGCACAAACACCCAACTTCTCAAACTATTTTTCTGACTTCCTCAAGTTTGAACTATTTAAGTTAGACTGTATTATAATTAATAGTATAGTATATTTGTTAGAATTAGATAATGTAGACCCTACTAAAAACCACTTTGTTACAAATTATGACATGCACTTTTGTAATTAATAATGGCTACATTTTCAATGTTTTCACAGGTTTAGGTATCCATATTTGTTTGGAAGTTCACATACCGTATTTGACCGGAAATAAGCCCAGGGGGCCAAGACAACTCATTGTGAGCTTAGCATGGGGTGGGCTTATTCCCAGACAAGGGGCCAGTTTTGTAGAATTTTTTTTTAATAATAATAATTAAAATAAATAACAATACTTAAATGAACTAGGAAGAAAACAAAAAACGTTCAGTAGCACATCTATTAATTAGTGTTCCATTTGTTATTAATAAATAATAATTGTTTATTAAATTGTGGGTTTTTTACTAGTATCTAAACACACCTTCTATGTCACAATTACTTACCAGTGCTGTTTATTTACATCCAAAATTAATGCTGAGAAGACTTAAAACAACAGCAATTAACAACAAACTCAATAGCGTATACACACACGTTTCTGACACAGGCAGCCAGCTTACACTACAAAGAATTGTCAATCTACGGTCATTGTTCTTAGCCAATCAGAATAAGGTATTTGCTTAATTAGCATTAACTGCGGACCCAGTGTGGTGGTAAAAATAGACATTGGTTTTAATTTTAGTTCATACTTGGGCACTTCAGAGAAATACTGCAGGCATGAAATTGAAAACAATGTTACACACTGTTATTGTTAGACTGCTAAATCTCACTGGTGGTAAAATATTGTGTTACATTTGTGTTTAATTATCTGCAGGAGGTATGACCTTTTAAATTAACTTTGAGCAAACTTGCAATTTCATGTTATTTATAAGGTGACGAAGTTGGGGATGGGCTTATTTACGAATGAGGGCCTAATTTCTTAAATGCTATCAAAACGGAGGGGGGCTTATTCAAAGACATGGGCTTATTTCCGGTCAAATACGGTAATTATCTTATTTGAATGTGTGTTTAAAGGGACATTCCTTAGTTTGCTGCAATTTTTAAGATGTTATTGACTAACATACTTTTTAACAATTGTAATTGCATATCAATATATTTTTCTACATAAAATATTAGTGTCTGTATATTAATCATTCTAATATTTTTACTAGGTTAAATTTAATTATTTTTCGTACGAAATTATTTGGAGACAAAATCCAGTTTGGACTTCTTACAAATATTAAGATGACCAGAAACACATTGAATATACAGACACTGATATTCTAAACAAGAAAATATATTTAATATTTAAGTTTAATTATAGAAATATTTTATTAGTCGGAAGCATCTTACAATGCAGCAAACTCAGGAATGTCCCTTTAATTAAGTGAATTTTGTTTAAGATCTGCAAGATTCACAGACAGCTGCCTGAAGGGGGTATTCTTGTGTTTGTGACGGGGCAGCAGGAAGTACATACCTTGTGTCGCAAACTGAAACACACCTTCCCTTACAAACAAGGAACTGGTGAGTCTTTTACAATATTTATTACTCCCCTACCAGTCCAACCAGAGGTGACTATTGCTTTTATCTCCATCTGTCTGTCCTACATATACTTTCTGGATATTGTTTTTGACAATGCCTCAAGATATTGACCTGAAAGTTTGTGTATAGCTTTATCAAGTTCTGTTACATATCAAGTTTGACTTTCATGACCCTCCTTGTACTTAGGAGATCTGAAAATTAGTTTTGTGGACATTTTTTTCCCGAAATACTTCAAGATATTAAGCTGAAATTTTGTGTATAGCTTTACAGATAAGTTTTGACTTTTATGGTGATATATCCATTTGAGGCAGAGTTATGTCCCTTGAATTTATGAGATACAAAAATGTGTTGGGTCTGGAAGGGGACTTGTATTGCTTTAGCAGTACTCTCAAAATGCTTCTTTATTACATCAAAATTATTGCTGCCAATATGAAATAAGTTATTGAACTGTTGGTTTTAAAACAGATTTTGAAGAAGAAAACCAATGGATAAGAAAAACTATTATGAATTTTATTCAGTCTGATGCTATTTTACTAGAATATTAATGCTGACTTACATTATTTTGATTTTGAAGTTTCAGAAAGTAAGCCAAAACCAGAATCTAGAAGACAAAAGAAAACAAAAGTAAAAAAGTGTGAACTTCCAGAAGTGAACTTGAACAAGTATGTAATGCCTACAAACTGTATATTATTATGTTAATTGCTCATAATAACATCCATATCATTATCATACCATCCAATTCTCCGTCCCAAAGTAATGTTACTAGTAATGTTACAACTAGCCATCTGTCTGTTCCTAATCCGTTAACTAATGTTGGCAGCCAACATAGATTTACAGTTGTATTTAGAATCAGAATGATAAACAAAATGTTATATATTAGGCTTGACTATATATTATTTCGGAAAAGATGCATTATACAAGTAACTGTTTTAACAATAGAATATTTGTTTGCTGGTTAATATGTATTTGAGATACATCTATTATTTTTCAAGTAAAATATGGACCGTACATATTCAGGTTGTTCTGGAATTAATCATTTACATTGAGGGGCCAAGGTAGCAGAAGGCAGTTTTTCTACATATCTACCACCTCCAAAATAATTTTGTCATTTAAACCATGTAGTACATGTATTTAGAGGAAAAGATGCAGAATACTTACAACATATAAAATAATAATTACAATGCCATCAATTGCCCACCTGAATTCCTAAAAAGCCTAAGAGGACCTTTTTTTGGCTTCATGTTTCTTGTAAAATGGGTTAACAATAGTGAACATGTTTTAGTTATTCTCTGTTTATCTACAGTTACTCTCTGTTTATCTACAGTTACTCAACACAGCCACTTGATGAAGAAGCTGATTTGGATATGGTTGACCAGGAATCCGATGATGACATTACACTGACTTCACCTGTTGATGATGATGATGATAATCAAGTAATAGATTATGCGAAATTGATATGTAATGTCTAAGGTTGTTGTGTGCGTGTGTGTGAAAATAGTTGTATTAAATTCAGATGTATGTAACTATTTATCAGTCTTAATTCTCAGACATGTTTCTTGACATGAATTTTTTTTAATGTCTTTGAGACGTTAATTTATGGGCGTCATATTTATTAGAATATTTTCCACAGTTTTAAGCAGTGGGATTGGTTATCAAAGAAATAAATATTTAAAATATTTCCTCTCCTTTAAATTCTATTCATTCCTGACAGCTTCTCCTATCTTTAACTTCATTTGCTGTCCATCTCCACAACCTAGTCCTTGTCTATACTTTCTTATTGCATATATACAGTCAAAACTGTCTTAAGCGGCCACACAAGGGAGTAGATAAAAGTGGCCGCTTAAGACGGGTGGCTGCTGAGTACAGGTTGCCACATATATAGTCTTTAAAACATTTGTTGTTTCTTGTTTTACCGTCTGTACTGCTAATCAACGGATATGTGCTTCACAGTTGACTATAAATCAACTTTTGACATGTCGTCTCCTTCAGAAATAATGCAAATAGAATGTATTAAATTAACCGTTCTCAACCAGTTTGTTTTCTTTTTCCATTTAATTATTGAATTCCTACTTCATGCGGTGTATTGTTATAGTAAGTGAATCTACAAATATCAAGCATAGCATGCCCAGAGGCAATTAGATGCATTCCAGAGTCATACTTTCTTAACTGATACACAGTGGAGATGTCGGGACTGATTGAGTACTAGTATTCCTGAAGGTGTGAAGATTGTTTAATTGCTGCACCTTATCGCTGTTGTTAAAATATCCCTTTTATATAACAGTAAAACTTTACTGTGGCCGCTTAATACAGGTATTTTAGCGATTTGGAATCTGATTTAGGTGGCCGCTGGCCGTGTTAGACAGGTGACCGCTTATTACAGGTGCATTTACATTATAAATTGTTTGGGAGGGAAAAAAGTCGCCGCTTAAGGCAGGTGACCACTGAGTACAGGTGGCCGCTTGGACAGGTTTGACTATATATATATTATGTAAGTAATTAGGATACTTGCCAAATGAGGGTGTTATTTATTTAGGAATTCATTCATATATTAAATGACCTGAATAGCTGATGTACCTTTCATTTATTCATTCATTCATTCATTCTCTCAATCTCTCTTTAGGATGATGTGGAAAATACAACAGCTTCAGAAGACCCGCTCTATGTTCTTCCACTGTATTCACTTTTATCCAGTGAGAAACAAGCCAAAGTAAGACATTTTGTTTACTGTTTTTACTATTTTTAAATGTAACAGGTATCTACTGAAGGGATTTGAACCAGGTTCTTTGTGCAAGAAACCAACACTCTACTAACAGAAGCCAATAGAGAAGTTCCGACTAGGTGTATGTCTAGTAGTCCTGAGCACTCTTATACCAATAGGGGTGGGATGTAGCCCAGTGGTAAAGTGTTCGCTTGATGCACGGTCGGTCTAGGATCGATCCCCGTTGCATCGTTAAATAAAACATTTTTCTTTCTTTCTATACCAATACTATTAAATACACGCCCATCAAGTTGAACAGTTCCAGGTCCTGACTGGATTCTTGAGATAAGAACACATCCAGTGGGTGTGGGTGTGGGCACAACCTCTGACCTCACCAGAGAGTTCTGTCCATGACGGGGTTCACACATCCAGTGGGTGTGGGTGTGGGCACAACCTCTGACCTCACCAGAGAGTTCTGTCCATGACGGGGTTCACACATCCAGTGGGTGTGGGTGTGGGCACAACCTCTGACCTCACCAGAGAGTTCTGTCCATGACGGGGTTCACACATCCAGTGGGTGTGGGTGTGGGCACAACCTCTGACCTCACCAGAGAGTTCTGTCCATGACGGGGTTCACACATCCAGTGGGTGTGGGTGTGGGCACAACCTCTGACCTCACCAGAGAGTTCTGTCCATGACGGGGTTCACACATCCAGTGGGTGTGGGTGTGGGCACAACCTCTGACCTCACCAGAGAGTTCTGTCCATGACGGGGTTCACACATCCAGTGGGTGTGGGTGTGGGCACAACCTCTGACCTCACCAGAGAGTTCTGTCCATGACGGGGTTCACACATCCAGTGGGTGTGGGTGTGGGCACAACCTCTGACCTCACCAGAGAGTTCTGTCCATGACGGGGTTCACACATCCAGTGGGTGTGGGTGTGGGCACAACCTCTGACCTCACCAGAGAGTTCTGTCCATGACGGGGTTCACACATCCAGTGGGTGTGGGTGTGGGCACAACCTCTGACCTCACCAGAGAGTTCTGTCCATGACGGGGTTCACACATCCAGTGGGTGTGGGTGTGGGCACAACCTCTGACCTCACCAGAGAGTTCTGTCCATGACGGGGTTCACACATCCAGTGGGTGTGGGTGTGGGCACAACCTCTGACCTCACCAGAGAGTTCTGTCCATGACGGGGTTCACACATCCAGTGGGTGTGGGTGTGGGCACAACCTCTGACCTCACCAGAGAGTTCTGTCCATGACGGGGTTCACACATCCAGTGGGTGTGGGTGTGGGCACAACCTCTGACCTCACCAGAGAGTTCTGTCCATGACGGGGTTCACACATCCAGTGGGTGTGGGTGTGGGCACAACCTCTGACCTCACCAGAGAGTTCTGTCCATGACGGGGTTCACACATCCAGTGGGTGTGGGTGTGTCCATGACGGGGCACAACCTCTGACCTCACCAGAGAGTTCTGTCCATGACGGGGTTCACACATCCAGTGGGTGTGGGTGTTCTGACCTCACCAGAGAGTTCTGTCCATGACGGGGTTCACACATCCAGGGTGTGGGTGTGGGCACAACCTCTGACCTCACCAGAGAGTTCTGTCCATGACGGGGTTCACACATCCAGTGGGTGTGGGTGTGGGCACAACCTCTGACCTCACCAGAGAGTTCTGTCCATGACGGGGTTCACACATCCAGTGGGTGTGGGTGTGGGCACAACCTCTGACCTCACCAGAGAGTTCTGTCCATGACGGGGTTCACACATCCAGTGGGTGTGGGTGTGGGCACAACCTCTGACCTCACCAGAGAGTTCTGTCCATGACGGGGTTCACACATCCAGTGGGTGTGGGTGTGGGCACAACCTCTGACCTCACCAGAGAGTTCTGTCCATGACGGGGTTCACACATCCAGTGGGTGTGGGTGTGGGCACAACCTCTGACCTCACCAGAGAGTTCTGTCCATGACGGGGTTCACACATCCAGTGGGTGTGGGTGTGGGCACAACCTCTGACCTCACCAGAGAGTTCTGTCCATGACGGGGTTCACACATCCAGTGGGTGTGGGTGTGGGCACAACCTCTGACCTCACCAGAGAGTTCTGTCCATGACGGGGTTCACACATCCAGTGGGTGTGGGTGTGGGCACAACCTCTGACCTCACCAGAGAGTTCTGTCCATGACGGGGTTCACACATCCAGTGGGTGTGGGTGTGGGCACAACCTCTGACCTCACCAGAGAGTTCTGTCCATGACGGGGTTCACACATCCAGTGGGTGTGGGTGTGGGCACAACCTCTGACCTCACCAGAGAGTTCTGTCCATGACGGGGTTCACACATCCAGTCCCTATGTCAGCTTTATATAAAGTAACATAAATTAAACAGCTTGGAGTGGATTCAAGTCACAAACCCAGTACTCTAATTGTCAATTCCCACTAACCATTGCCAGTAGGAGCACTTTTGTTATGTCAGTAATATGGCTTAATAAATTAATTTCTTAAATTATATAATGGGACAGGTCATTATGAAGAGAAATTAATTTTTGATTTATGAAATTTTTTATATCTGTTTCAGTAGTCTTCAAGTATAATTTTAGCAGTGGTATATATTTCAAATTTATTTTAATGTGCCTTTGTTACGCTTATATTAGAGATATACCAGTTTTTACTCTTTCACAGCATTTTTCCTGTCATATATATTGTAATACCATATAAATAATACCAGTGTAATATCTTGTCAGGTGAAAGTCAGAAATTAGTTACTGTGTTTTCTGGACATATGTTTATTATTTTACTCAGTGTCTGGAGATATAGAGAGGATATTTCATGTTTTTTGTCAATTATGATTTATATCTCATCTCATGAAGTTTGCAATCATATCTCACAACTCGCTTGTGCGACGAGTGTGATATGATTGCAAACTTCATGAGATGAGATGAACTTTTCCATTTAATATATAACTTTTGGCAATTTACCTTTATTATTAAAATGCCAGCAGCAAAATAGTTCCGGCTTTCATACTGTGAAGATAACGCTTTCTACAGTGACGATAACACATTTTAGAGTGAAATAATGAAAATTTCACTCTAAAATGTGTTATCGTCACTGAGTGTCTGATAACACTTTTATTTCACTGATATTTTAAGATATTTCACTAAATGTTATATAATAAATAAGTTTGTTGTTGTTTTTCCCAGGTGTTTGAATCTCCACCTGGAAACTGCCGACTCTGTGTTGTGTCTACGAATGTGGCGGAGACATCACTGACCATTCCAAACATCAAATATGTGGTGGACACGGGCAAGGTATTTATCATTATCAAAACATGGTTGCGCGTTGTATTATTTTCAAATTTCTAATGTCTAGTATGTCGTATGATTAATTCTATTTGGTGGTTCCTTGATTTGTTTATCAGTGGTGACAGGGCTAATAATATATAATAGTAGCAGATAAAAAAATAAATAAAGCAGTCCCAGTTTTGGACCTAGCAGATGAAATAGAAATTCACTTGCTAAATTGCAGGTAGTTTGTAAAGAAATAGAAAGGAAATTTATGCAGTTGGACATATGGTTAAGGACCACACAGATATTGAAGAAGGAAACCCGCTGTCGCCACTTTTTAATTACCAGCAAGGGATCTTTTATATGCACCATCCCACAGACAGGATAACATATACCACGGCCTTTGATATCCCAATCGTGGTGTACTGGCTGGAGTGAGAAATAGCCTGATGGGGATCGATCCCAGACCGACCGTGCATCAAGCAAATGCTTTACCACTGGGCTTCGTCCTGCCCATTGTAAAGAGATATATGTATGCATGATTGTTTAATCTGCTATGTAGTTTGATTATAAGTTAATCTCAGTTGTCTTTATGTTTCACATACCATTCCAAACTCTCCCTCTTATGCTGTCCTATTTTCAACGGGCCATATTTTTCTTTGTCCGACATGTCTTTTGGTCTGCTAGTTTAGGGCGAGGGTATGTAGTGTCCTGTTTGTGATAAAATGAATATAAATGATGTCTAACTGCTATATAAAAGGAGCTCAGGTTTTTTCTCTGACAGTATATCTTGATTGTTAATGACCATTTGATAAATATCTAATAGCTATTAATAAAGCAGGGTGTTGTGGTGTTGATAGGCATTCTTTTCCTTTTGTTATAAATAACAATAGTATGAAATAAAATATTGTTCTTTTTGTACATAACATGACCTGACCTGTGGCATTTCCCCCCTAGTCCCATGACTGGAACAGGAGGCTCATGACACAATTGAAAATCCTATCCGTTTGATTGGCTGTTGTGAAGTTCAGGCCAAAGGACTAGAGGGAAAAGTGATAGGACAGAGATCAGGTTAAATATTCATGAAAGGAGAAAATGATAGTTATTTTTCAAAAGTAGTTATAGTCTGCTATTAAAGTAAACATGGTCTCAAAACAACGACACACGTGTGATTTTATTGATTCAGGTAAACATGTTCTCAAAACAACACACGTGTGATTTTATTGATTCAGTTAAACATGTTTTCAAAACAACACGTGTGTGATTTTTATTGATTCAGGTAAACATGTTCTCAAAACAACACATGTGTGATTTTTATTGATTCAGGTAAACATGTTCTCAAAACGACAAATGATTTTATTGATTCAGCTAAACATGTTCTCAAAACAACACACGTGTGATTTTATTGATTCAGATAAAGATGTTCTCAAAATGACAACACGCGTGTGATTTTATTGATTCAGTTAAACATGTTCTCAAAACGACAACACACGTGTGATTTTTATTGATTCAGGTAAACATGTTCTCAAAACAATGACACGCGTGTGATTTTATTGATTCAGGTAAACATGTTCTGAAAAAAAACGACACGTGATTTTATTGATTCAGGTAAACATGTTCTCAAAACAACAACACACTTGTGATTTTATTTATTCAGTTAAACATGTTCTCAAAACGACAACACACGTGTGATTTTTATTGATTCAGGTAAACATGTTCTCAAAACAATGACACGCGTGTGATTTTATTGATTCAGGTAAAAACCAAGTTCTATGATAAGGTGACTGGTGTGTCGACATTCAGGATAATGTGGACATCGCAGGCCTCGGCCAATCAGAGAGCAGGACGAGCAGGTCGCGTGTCTCCGGGTCACTGCTACAGGTATCAACGCAATTTATATCATAGCTTTAAGGCTGGTAGGTACTGGGTTCACTTCTCGGTAATAGCTCCAGGGCCATAGCTAGGATTTTTTGTTTGGCAGGGGGGGGGGGGGGGGTGGCAGCTGAGTTAGTAGTTAATAGTCTAAAACTCCTTAAATGGTAAGAAGAGAAATTTCTTTAAGTTTCTATAATTTTTTCCGTATTTGTTTCCCCTCGCTAGCTATGGCCCTGTGCTCCCACGCATAGTTCTAACAGTTCCTTGAGGAGGAACATGAACACTACACTGACGTGTCTAACTAACCTCTAACCCCTAACACAATGGACAGACAGTCCAGATAGCTGAATGAGTGCTTAGGATATTGTACTTGAATCGTAATTAGTTAGTAATCATTAACCACTGTCTTGGACAACAGATCAAATAGCAAATGAGGTGTGTGGCCAGGATAGCTTACATGTGATCAGTAAATATGTATTTTTATTATCCACATAGTTCAAGATATACAGGGAAATATAACCAGTATGACACGTGTGTCATAATGATTTCACCTGACCAACGAATGACCTAATTTTGGGAAGCGACATCATAATGTTGTAATATGGGATTGAATGTCTGTAGTCAGTGTTTCTGCCAGAAAGAAATTTTTGGGTATGGCGCCATGGAATTGAATGCAACCACAGTCAACGGGGTATGGGGGGCCTCCCCCAGAAAGAAAAAGGGTTAGGGTTAAGAAAATCATATAGTAATGTTAAGAGTAATTAATTTTGTCAAAACGTTAACTTTAAAAAACAAATCTGCAAAAATATTTTGGTATGCCACCTGGTAGTGTTGACTGTGCTGCCTATATGTTCCCAGTCAACTTCTGACAATATGAATTGATTTTTGTTGCAGTTATTATTTCTTGTTGCTATCTATGTGATCCTTTATTTCTTTCCATCAAAGCAACAAAACATAGACATGGTCCTCGTTATTCATTAAAAAAAAATAGTATGGATAATAAAGAAATTATTGCACTTGCATTTGTGAATTGTACCGATTTTACGAAATATGTGTCAGGATTCCTGTATTACTCTCGCTCGGGCTAGACAAGATTCCTGCAACTCATTTGTTAAATTCAGTATGACACAAGCTCATATAATAATCTCTCTGTCTTACTAGACCTTTAGTAAGATGATTTCATTTGTTAGATTGTTAATGTAGTAGTGTTGGTACAAAGTGCTCTACCGGCAGTAGATAGTGGGGATGTTTCTGTTAGCAAAGATGGCAGAGTGCTCGACTCTTGGACAATGTGTCCATGGTTAGAATCCATCGGAGGTCGCTTCATCTGTTACATTAACAACTACAATATAAAACTTCTGCTATGATTTAGATATTACTTTCAACCACTCAAACTTTCAGTCTTTTTATCATGTGTATGACTACATAATCTACAATAGTCAGAAATATTATATTAAATAAACAAAATTGCTTTAATTAATAGTCATCTATGTTGATTTTGTTATGAGATTTGGTAGTTAATAAACTAAAATTTAAGTTTGTTTCTAAAATATAATATTTGTAGTAACATAATTCCCATTTTTTTTCTTTTTTTTTCTAGGTTATATTCTTCAGCTGTGTTTAATGATGACTTTGAGAAGTTTTCTCCTCCAGAAATCACAAGACGACCTGTTGATGACCTTGTGTTACAAATGAAGGTCATATTTCTATCGCTAGTAACAGTTTAATAGCAATATAAGCCAAATGTTTGCTAACACCTATTTATATCATAAATTATTAAATATGCACAACTGTTAGGAAAATTCAGGGCTTAAAGTTTATTACCTACAGTAATTTTGAAAATGTTTTGTCAAATGCAAAACACTCATCTATGGCAATTCTGTGTCTGCCTATAGAATTGTTCTTATTGAAATTGTGTGTTTAACTTTAAGAAATAAATTCTTTATTCATCAGTTATTTTATAAATATGTAGATGTCTGTAGTTAATATTATAAATTATAAATGCTGAGTAAAATACTCAAAATGGTAGGAACACTCAAAGATGATGCATTATTTAACCTATTTTAGGAGATTAGATTGTGGAATACTTACTGAACCTGAAAATCCCACAATTATTATGATTAACTCCAATAGCTGTTACTCAAATAACATTTGTTGCAACTTAATTCTGTGGATATATAGAGGATATTATATGAGTGTCCGTGACAGACGATGTTTATGACACAAGTGCCTAAATTAACATATTTCCCGAGCGAGCGCGAGGGAAATGTGATAATTTAGGCACGAGTGTCGTAAACATCGTTTGTCATGGACACGAATGTAATATTCTGTTTATTACCGTAGAACTTACTTGCTAAATGAATATTCCAGTCATTGTTTACAAACTAATGTTTCCTTAACGGCAGAGTAATGTTTGTTCATTGATGTCTTGAAAACCAAATCACAACCTGTTCTAAAGTTAAGTGATATTTATACACCCATAAGTAAAGAGTACACATGTATCAACAGCTGTAAATTGTAAAGCATGTGTATACTAAAAAGCAAACAAATACACAGTGATTGAAATAATTAGTTTTGAATTTGAATGACGTCAGTATTCCAATGACGTCACTTTGCACCTCTTTACAATAACTATAAATTGGGTACATGGCATTTCCTTTTTAAGAATGCTGGAAAAATTCCAGTGCAAAATGGCTATTGAATTTTTTTTTTTGAACATTATTAACGCACCTGAATGTGTTTGAAGAAAATCTTGTGATTAAAACATTGTACCTTTTACTAAATATGGCTTTCAAGTGAAATTATGGTAAGATATGCTACATTTATTATGTACGAAGTCAAAACAAGGGTGCAAAAAGTGACTCGTCGACCTTAGTATAGATTTGTAACCGTTGTCACAACTACATCGTAATATAATACAAGTTATCATAAATAATCAATTAATGTTTTATTAAATTAATTAAAAACACGTATTTGTCAATACGGCATGTGATCAGCTTACACTCGAAATAAAAATTTATTGATGAAGAAAGTAGTGTCTGTGGAATGTCGTGTCAGCCAATCAGAAAGAAATGTACTCTTACAACAGCCAATCATTAAACGACAATGTCAAGAGGACATACGATTTAGTTATGACATACGAGTGAAATCGTACGATAAATATGACCCTCGTTATGCTGTACCTCATAGGTAATAAATGTAAGTATTTAATTCATGATATGGTTTATGTTTACAGGACATGAATATTAACAAGGTGATAAACTTTCCATTTCCAACACCCCCAGACATTGAACAAATTAAGGTGAGTTGTGATTTTTATCACGTTAATATACCTTGTATTTTGAAGAGATCAATTTTATAGACAACACAGCCGTAACAAAATGTAACAGGAATGTAACACAAGCTTATCATTTGTATATTGTTTTGATCATTGGCTGTTACTGACAGGTGTGGTGTATTCACTATTATTACACCAGCGGTCACTCATAACGGAAAATATTTTCCAAATATTCTGCATTGGTCTAACAAACAATACTATTGGACGATTTGATGCTTACAAACCAATGGCCATGTCGGTACTAAATATGACGTCATCACAATTTTACAATTAAGCTCGTGACAGCTGAAAATTATTTCACTTGGGACATAAATTTAATAATAACTGGTAACTCGTTTATTATTCTCTATTAATATATCAATTCTCAAAATTGTTTTGCAGGCAGCAGAAAAATTGCTTACAGCCTTAGGAGCCTTGACACATCCAGATCTTCCCAGATCTGTAGCAGAAATGAAAAAAGGTTTGGTATTGCTTGTTGTTTTTCAAGTAACATTTCTCTGTGAAAGCATGTATTTAAATACTTATAAACAGGTACAAATTGGGTAATAAACATTCAATATATGCTTGTAGCCCAGATCAAATAAAGCTGTGTGTTTATGACATCAATAAGCTGTTATCAATTAAGATACATTAGTTTTGTAATACCAAACAGTTCCTAGGTGAGTGAGCTGAAGGTGGTGATTGGAGAAGTGGTGGAAACTACAAAATATCAAAACAGCTAGCACAGACTGTGGCCTTTGATATGCATACCAGGAGTAACTAACTAAAAACTATACATACATAATATTTTATCTTTGATCATCCATATTAAAACTGATTAAACACTTTAAATTTGTTTATTCAACTAGCTACAAAGTCATTACATCTCATTTGTTACATAAATTTCAATATTTGGTATTAACTATTTGAATTGTGGCTACATAGTCATAAATCAGAAAAAAATGACTGTTAATATTTTGTTTAGAATATTCACAAATCGGCTGAAGGTAGCAAGCATAATCTGTATGCACAAAGCATATCTATATGACTCTGCCTTTGGTAGGTCAGCTGCTATACAATCCTGCATAATAAAAAAAGGTCAATAATTTTAGTCTCCATGTACAGTATTGTTGGTGGGACAATAATTTCAGTCTACAAATACAGTAACAATGGTGGGTTGATAATGTTATTCAACCAGTACAATAATGTCGATTGGTCAATAATTTCAGTCTACAAGTACAATAAATTTTGGTCAATAATTTCAGTCGGAAAGTACAATAACATTGGGTCAATAATTTCAGGCTACAAGTACACTAACATTGGTGGGCCATTAATTTCAGTCTTCAAATACCACAATGTTGTTGATGGGTCAATAATTTCAGAGTCTACCAGTACGATAACACCAGTGGGTCGAGCAATGTCGAAGTTCCCCGTTTCTCCGCGGTATGCGAAGATGTTGCTGCTGGGTGAACAACATGACCTCCTGCCATACGTGATCACCGTCGTGTCTGCATTGTCTGTGGATGAGCTCTTCACCGACGTACACAAATCTGGACAAACCGACCAGGAGGTGTGTCTATAACAGAGAATTGAGAATCCCAGAGGTGGATCTAGGAGTGGGGGGCAAGGGGCCCGCCCCCCCCCCCCCCCCCCCCCCCCCCCCCCCCTAAATTTTGCGATAGTTATAATTTTATTATATATTAATTTTCATACGATCCCCCTCCAAACCTCTCCCAAAGTTCCCTTGGCATTCCACCTCATGTCACTGGGGTCCCCCCTAAATGGATTTTCTGGATCTGCCACTGAATGCATTATTCAATTTGCAGTGGGATGGTGCAACTGTTATATCATTAGCTGTGGGATGTGCTGTCCTATTTATGGGAAGTACACATTAAATATCCATTGCTGTATTTTTTAAGGAGTAGCTGGTTTTGGAGCAGTCGGGTTTCCTCTTTTATCCAAATATCAAAATAAACATATGCATTATCGCTCCAGCCAGTACACCATGACTGGTACATCAAAGGCTGTGGTATGTGCTATCTTGTCTATGTGATAGTGCATATAAAAATCCCTTGCTGCTAATCGAAAAGAGTAGCCCATGAAGTGGCGACAGCGGGTTTCCTCCCTCAGTATCTGTGTGGTCCTTAACCATATGTCCAACATCATATAACCATAAATAAAATGTGTTGAGTGTGTCGTTAAATACCGGTAAAACGTTTGCTTATTTCCATATGCAGTAAAACCTATGTTTAGCTTCCACCAAAGAAAGTTTTAAAAAATGTAAACTACAGTTGCGATTTCTTTACATAAGACTAAATAAGTGGACATCGTTTCCATCTGAAATTGTTTTTGGTATTTTATATTGACTTAAAATCCAATGCAGCAACGATTTGCTGCTGACATTTAGAGTTGGCAGCAAATAGATTTCAGGCAGCTGTTTTGCTCCTTGTTGCATATAATGTCTTTATTATCCATATGACCCACGTGTGTCATAATGATTTCACATGCACAACGAATGACATAATTTTGTGAAGCGATGTCATAACTTAAAGGGACATTCCTGAGTTTGCTGCATTGTAAGATGTTTCCGACTAATAAAATATTTCTACGATTAAACTTACATATTAAATATATTTTCTTGTTTAGAATATCAGTGTCTGTATATTCAATGTGTTTCTTGTCATCTCAATATTTGTAAGAAGCCCAAACTGGATTTTGTCTTCAAATAATTTTGTACGTACGAAAAAACTATATTTTAGGAAATAAGATGAAATTTAACTTAGTACAAATATTAAAACGATCAGAAACACGTGTAATATACAGCCACTAATATTTTATGCAGAAAAATATGTTTGATATGTAATTACAATCGTTAAAAAGTCTCTGTTAGTCGATAACATCTTAAAACTTGCTGCAAAGTCGGGAATGTCCCTTTAATGTGGCTTCCCCAGTATAAACGTTTATCAAAATGACATCGTTTCATCGTCTCTTTTTTGTTACATTTGAAATGTTTTGACATGGTCCTAGCTTGTTATTTGTGAAAATAATATTTTGGATAATGTGGATAATAAAGAAAATATTACACTCATGTGTGAATCGTACTGATTTGACAAAACTTGTGTCAGGATCCATGTATCAGTGTTTCCCCTCGGGACCGGAAGGACCTTGCACCGACCCTATGAATTTCTTTACCAGGGCCATGAAAATTGTAACCATTAAAAAAAGGGACTCACTTCTGTGATTAATTCGCCGATATTATAATTTTTAAAAATTAAAATGCAAATGCTAGTAGTCATAAATATACTAGTATTCAACAAATATGTACATTGTTAGATCCTGGTGGCCAGGAGGGGAAAACAAATAAATATCATGATGATGATGGAATGAGAAAAAATAAGTCAACCAACATCGATCATATGTAAAAAGGAAAATGATCTACAAGTCGATACTTTCGACTTCCTTTCAGATGCAACAGTTAACTAATGAATATATGGTCACCAGTAATCTATGCCCTATCCCTGAAATGAATATACCTGGCTACAGGTGTAATTTTATTCAAGTCCAAGTTAACAAAATGTTCCAATGTCATTTTGGTGCAATTTTCCTTTAACTACTAAGTGACTGGTACCCAAACAGTTGTTATGCTAACACAGTGCAGGCGTAACAAAATAAACAGTGACCAGTCTCGTTAGGTCAGGGGGTTTTTAAAGGTTGCACATAACCATATTGTTTTACGAACTTCCAAATGTTTTTTGTTTTGTTTGTTTTTGTGTTACATAATTAAATTTGCAAGACTTGCAAGAAATTATTTTCAAGTGCATTATATGATGAATTAACACAAATTTAAAAATGTACCTACATATATAAAAAAATTCTTTCCTTTCTTTTATTTGTTTTATCAGTGATTACAATTTAGCAGGTGAATTTTTTATCATGACCAGTAAAAATATTTTATCCACTGGTCAGTATGGGAAGTTTTTTTTTTTTTTTTAAATTCTAGAACCCCTGATATACATACAGAAGTAGGGCTAATGAATATCCAATCATGGCTAATGGATTTTTATAAATTCTAGAACCCCTGATATACATACAGAAGTAGGGCTAATGAATATCCAATCATGGCTAATGAATTTTTATAAATTCTAGAACCTCGGATATACATACAGAAGTAGGGCTAATGAATATCCAATCATGGCTAATGGATTTTTATAAATTCTAGAACCCCTGATATACATACAGAAGTAGGGCTAATGAATATCCAATCATGGCTAATATAAGTTGTAGAAGCATCACGAGGGGTATATGGCTTTTTATGTACCCTCTGTGTGTTCTTTTACCCCGAGCCGAAGGCGAGGGGGTAAAAGAGCACACAGAGGGTACATAAAAAGCCATATACCCCGAGAGATGCTTCTACAACGAATTTATCTTGCCGACATGTTAAACCATATAGCCAAATAATCAAAATAACGCCAGACAATAATTGTTAACAATTTATTAACGGAGCCGTACCACGCGGACGCGAACGAAACCACTTGCCAGTGACGAAAAATAGTTCCATCGATAAACAAGTTTTTAACTTCAAATGTTTGTAATACGAAATTGTCTGAAACAGATATTAATAAAAATAGAATAAAAAAAACACTTTTTTTTATCAGAAATGTATGTAGTAAAAAAACTAAAAAAAAAAAAAAAAAAAAAAAAAACTGTTGCTAATCGCGCATTAATACAATAACACCACAACCGTAATTAGGTGGCCGAGTTCAACATTGCAGCTTTTAAAAGTATTGAAATATTGTATTTTATAGTAAAAATAAAATTAATTATGTATACTTGATTGATTATCAATGTTATTTATAATCTAATTATTGCTTTAGCATTAACTGGGGCGGCTGGAAACTGTTGGAAATTACAGACAGGGTATAAGAGAATTTGGCTCCGCCCACAGGGGGATAAGAGATTTGTCCAACGGCAAACAACCAATGAGATCAAAGAATTTTACATGAAGGCAAGATAATGGATTTTTTGAAAATTCTAGAAGACTTACATTTTACTTTTAGATAAATAAATTACAATCAGTAATTCAGTAATATGTATTATCTGTTTGTGCTTAGTCTAATACTTTTATACTTCTTTTTCAAATTATTGTTTTGACATTATGGAAATATTTAATAATAATAAACATTATTATTAAAATATATGTTAAAATATATCCTTCTATAAGTGTAAATGGCACCCACATGTATTCCATAATGCATCTAGAAGCAACTGAAAATTTATAACAATTTTACGGGGGAACATGCCCCCGAACTCCCCTAACATTTTCGCACCCTTTGGGGGCTCAGTTTACGTCAAACTATTTTGCCAACCCTCTGAACAAAAATCCTGGGGGAAACACTGATGTATTACCCTCGCTCTCGTTCGGGTAATACAATAATCCTGACACTCGTTTCGTAAAATCAGTATGACACACAAGCTTGTATAATAATCTCTATATCCCTGACATGTAAGAGAAAAATTAACTGTGTAAATTCAATCCTGAGTGTGTTTCTTGAAACTTGTCTGTTGAACATACATGTATACCTTAATGTGTTGTTAATTAACTCCTCTAATTTTTATGGACATACCTGAGGAAATTCATGATCATATTTTCTTACTATTATTTAACAGTTTACATTGTAATGGATGTTTTTGTTTATTCCAGAAAGATGATTTTAAACAGAAAGTGTCTAGAAGTCTTCAAGTTAGGAAGCTATGGGCAGGTTCTGTAAGTTTCATTATCTTCACTATTTTCCCCTGTGTTAAGTCTTAATAATTTTATACTGCATACATTCATGTAATAGATATTGCTTTAAATCTGTTTAATATGTTAAATTTTGTGTTTCCGCAATAACTTCTAGATTAATGATACTATAATTGGAACATGGAAGGATAATGTAGTTTTCTTCTGTAGGGTAATTCCCTCCTGCTGGGTGACTTGATGGTTCTCTTGAAAGCTGTAGGGTCCTGTGAATATGAGGGGTTTTCAACAGAGTTTTGTGACAAGTTTGGTTTGCGCAGTAAAGCTATGAAGGAGATCAGAAAACTGCGGGTGCAGTTGACCAATACAGGTAGGGTAGAATTAATAATTTTGTTAGTCAAATTCAAACTTTGTTATCTATTTAATTATTATAAAAAAAAAATTCAAAGATTTCAGTTCTCTGCTCTACTTTTTTTCTTTTCTTGTTTCTCTTTAATCTGCAGTCAATTCTGTATCATAACTGATTACTTTATATTCAGTTGCCCACAGCTGTTGTTACTGCTTCTATCAGTTATGTATATACTACTATTGACCGTCATCTTGTTTACATGAATGTGTTTGTTCTAAATTTAGGAATGGGACATAACCCAGTTGTATGCTTGATGCGCTGTCGGTTTGGGATCGATCCCCATTGGTAGGCCTATTGGGCTATTTCTCATTCCAGCCAGTGCACCACAACTGGTATAACAAAGGCTGTAGTATGTGCTATCCTGTTTGTGGGAAGGTGCATATAAAAGATCCCTTGCTGCATTAGAAAAAAATGTAGCAGGTTTCCTCGACGACTATATGTCAGAATTACCAAATGGTTGATATTCACAAGCCTATGATTAATTAATCAATATACTCTAGTGGCGTTGTTTAAACAAAAAAAAGACAACCAAAAACCTTGTTCTAAATTTGTGGGAAATGGTCCTAATAAAAGCTTATGCCTGTCAACCATGAAAAAGACAGAATAAATATTGTTTAAAGCAAATGTTTATTCTAGTGTATGATTATACTTATATTTCAGATGAGTGTTTACAGTGGTCACGCTTTCTTGCTATTTTGTTTTCCTCTCAGTTTTAGAGAGCATTACATCCATTGTTAACATTGCTAAGCTAACCTGTCTTGTTTATCTGTTTTCAGTGAATGTTGTTCTATCAGGAGCGAACGTCTGTGTTGATCCGAAACTGAGTCCACCATCCGATGTCCAGTGTAAATTGCTGAGGCAAATAGTCCTTACGGGCTTAGCTGATCACGTTGCCAGGTGCAGGCCTATGTTTTGTTGCTTCGTTATTATCAGTAGTTTTTTTCATAGTGTTTGCAATATTGTAAAAACCAATTAGTTCATTAACACTAAGGACCATCAGACATTACAACATGGTATGGTGGGAATAGAATAGAATAGAATAGATATTTAACCACACCCAAGCACGAAAATAAATTGGCTATTGGATGTCAAACTATGGTAAATGCAAAAAATAAAGTGATGGTATGGTGGGAAGGAAGGAAGGAAATGTTTTATTTAATGAAACACTCAACACATTTTAGTTTTGGTTATGTGGCGTCAGACATATGGTTAAGGACCACACAGATACTGAGAGAGGAAACCCGGGGTCACCACTTCATGGGCTACACTTTTTGATTAGCAGCAAGGGATCTTTTATATGCACCATCCCACAGACATGGTGCACTGGCTGGAACGAGAAATAGCCTAATGGGCCCATCGACGGGGATTGATCCCAGACCGACCGCATGCCTTATGACTGGGCTACGTCCCGCCCCGGTATGGTGAGAGACAAACAAATGTATCATTTTATCTTGGCATTCCAGTTGAATTAATTACAAAATTCTGATGCTAGAATTAAGGAATTGCTAAGGGTTGTATTATTCATCTCTTTATTTGGTGATTAATATGGAACTTGTTAAGACTTCAGTTTAGGGACATGAGTTTATATTAAATAATCCACTTCAGTCTATGTAAAAACTGATTCATAGGCATCAGAAGATGACTGGTGGAGTGAGGTATTAATTTGATTTTTATCCGATTAATTAGATTTTTATCCGATTGGCTAATGCGTTATTTTCTAAGTTGGAGGGGCACTGCTAATGCCTATGTGATATACTGTATTTGTGATCTTCCAGACGATATGCTGATCCACCCCCTGGTGCTGATGAAGCTGCCAAAAAGCTCAAGAATGCCTACCAGGTACAAATTATTATTCTCATCATTATGCATGCAAGAGTTCGTTATTTGTAGTTTAACTTTTCTAACATGTACTCAAAATTCAAGTATAACAGATGTTAGTTTGTGCAGTTATGGTATATAACTGATATTTGACTGTAATATATTTCAGAATATGGACATGGAATTGCTGAATGTTAATATTTGTCAAATAGTGATATATGAATGTCTTTTATATTTCAATTGTTGTAGTGATGTATAAACTGCTTATTTACTTCAGAGTATGGACTTGGAAGAACCAGTGTATATTCACCCACTGTCTGTGTTATACAGAGAGAAACCAGAGTTTGTGGTCTACCAGCATGTCATAGAGACTTCCAAAATGTACATGCGAGGTGAGATATTCTATATATCTACATTCTGAATAAAGTAATAACATTTGCCCTTTATTGTTCAGTCTATAGTAATTTAAAAAAGAATTACATTTTTTTTTTATTGGATGTACTGTAAAATCAGTTTTGTTTGTGATGGTCTAATTTTCATGTCGTTAGTTGACTAGTGCAGTTTAGAACAAACTAAAATATAATACATGTATACATATAATATTAATTTATGATAGCTATTGCGCCATGGTTCCCCATAAAACACTCATAAATACAGCACTGAACATATAACTTCATAAAACTAATACAATATAATTACAAACTTTCCACATTTACACACTTTACTCTATTCTGATTGAACAACATTGAAGATAAACTGAATGTTATTCTTCAATAAACCTCAGAAAATGATGTCATTATGCCAGCTGGGATGTCATTATGTAAAACAGGTCATGGAAAGAACGCTAGAATTTGGTTTATGTGTATTTTAACTAAATATGGTGTATCCAGGCTCTTGTGCATACATTTTAGAAGAGGTGGTGGGGGGGCTAAACTGTGGCTAGCAAAGTCTGTGACATGCTTCCCTAGATAAAGTATTGAAAAAAGTTTGCTTGATCAAGGGGAATGTTCCACTGCCAAAACCCACCCTCTGCACAAACTCCTTTGTTTGTAATTATATAAGAACTGTCATTTTAAAATACATTTATCAGTGTACAACAGTCACAAACTGCATAAAATTGTGCAGCGTATTAAGGAATTTTAAAACTAAAATCCCCAGAAAATGTAGTCATTACGTAAAGCAGATCATGGGAGGAACGTTAGAAACTGATTTATGAATACATTTTAACAAATTTAGTATTAAATCGCTTCACTATGTTACCCGATTTTATACAATTTGTGACTGTTATACATCGATACATTCACAAAAAATGATTAACAGTTCTTATATAATGTACTGTAAAATATTGTTAAGTGAGCTGTGAAATTAATTTTGTTAACCATTCTACTTCTCTTTGTTTTAGGTGTTGTTGCTATTGACCCAGAATGGCTACCTGTGTTTGCTCCATTCTACTGCACATTGGGGAAACCCCTAGAAAAACCACCTCCAGAGTTTGATCAGGTCAAAGGTCATGTCACCTGTCACATGACCAGCTCTTATGGTATGTATACAGTTTCTAAATTTAATACAGAGTGAAAATGTTTGTGGTGTTTTTGCACATTCTTATACACTGTATTTTTTGCATGGCTATTTTCCATGTTATGGTAATATTGTAAATATATTCATTGAATATGTTACTACTGATAAGTAGTGTTCTGTGTTTACAAATTTAACATAACTAGTCAGAAAGCTTTGTATACAAACCTAATTATTTATTATCATCTAAAACACGATGGACAACGAGAAATGACAAACTCCTAAATATGACCTGATTCATCAGAATAACTGTATAATTTAAGCCTCAAACAGTCTAGGTCACAAAATGTGTTTCTCTTTTCGGACTGTAACCTGATTTAAGCCGTTTGCACTTATCCCCATTTTCCTATAAACTGGATATGGAACCAAAGATATATAATTAAATTTCCATCATTCATTACAATATAACGTCATCCCATTGGTCCAGACGTAGCAACAGGAGTTTGTTTAATTCTCAATGAACGAAAAAATTACATCGTCAAGGAATGTCATATCTGATGATGTCATTTTATATGGGCAAGTGTCTTATTGAGCGTTATTGTTTATTGACCAAAAATAATTCAAAAATAAAGTATGAACTTTTAGTGATATTACTAGCAACTATGATTCAAATTTAATTATAAGTATTGTCTGTCATTTCTTTTACGTTCATCTGGATATGAAAACAAAAATAATCATCTGTAAACTTACGTGAGAAGAGCTTCGCCGATTCACACGGTTTGCGGATCATTTTTTTTGTTCATATCGCAAGGAATGTAAAAGAAATAACAGACCATCCTTAAATATACTGAAACTGATGTTTGAAAATTTTAAGTAACAGTCAGGTATTACGAGTATCGAAAATATAATTTTATAAATTTGTGAAACAGTTTCCATGACCAAAGCCTTCACTTTACATGTTGATAAATCTGGGAACAATATACGTTTTATAATTTAAAAAATATGAACATAAAGAGAATATATTTTGCAGGTCCATTGAGATGGTCGATAGATGCTGTTTCCCTGGAATTCCCTTCTGGCCTGGAACGGTTCAAGTGGTTTGCCAAGTTCCTGCTAGAGGGCGCTGTGGTAACACGACTGCAGAAATATGTTCCATCTTTGTTGTCTACTCCTTCCACAATGGTCAAATCATGGGCGAAGTAGGTTTATCTGATTAATATTGTTGTTAATTGTTTTGACAGGTGCTTGGAAAAAGAATTTTATATTTAGCAGTATAATTAAGACTACTTTTTTTTTATTGTAATCACATTAAAAACATGTAATAATAATTAATTTAGATCTTTGTGTTGACTAGGTGATTTCTGTTAAAGAATATTTATAATTTCATCATACACGTCTGTCGATTACTTTCAGATTTTTAAGTGTTCGGTTGATCAAAACTCTTGATTTTTAATTTTCATGTATTAAATTTACTTTTGAATTTCATAATGATGTTCCTGTTGATTATCGAGAATCAATTTTTTTGTAGAACATAGATCTAAATTTTAATTATTTTGTTCTACAGATTACAGCCAAGGACTGAATCTTTACTGAAAGCATTGGTGAGTGAAGGAGTGGATAATCGAGACTCGTTACTTCGTGCCTGGAAACAGAATCCTAAATGTAAGTATCAAGCTATATTTCCATATACACGTTTTCCGTGTTCTGTATCGCATGATTCCAGGTGTTCGTATTGATCATTTCCACGCACTTGCAATACTCAATGCACTGGCACATTGACAGAAATTAATTTTGAAAGGACATGGTAAGAATATCGGTCAGTTTAGACTTCTTGAGGATGATGCTTTCTTCCATCTGACATAAAAAAAAAAATTGGGGGGGGGGGGGGGGATTTCACGCATTCATTGTCTATGTATCCATAAAAAAACCCTCTAAAACCAATTCCAAATTCACATACTTGGACAATGCATGGTACAAAATTTAAATAAAATCATATTGGCATATCCATCGTATATTACGTATTGGTTAGTCCAAACGATAACAACTGAGCAACTCTGATAAATAATTATAAACTCTGTGGAACTTTATTCAGATTTTTTTTTTTTTTTTATGAGTGATGAATATAATTAGAAAACAGTATGTATAATTAGTGCATATATTGGTCTGATTTCCAATTTTTTAAAATGTATAGTTTTATTAGCACTGAAGTGTAGAGATAACTCTCTTTTATTTCACTTTGTCCCTAGATCTGCTCAGTGCGTACTGCGAGTGGCTTCCTCAGGGCACTCACATGGAGCTTGAGACAAAATGGCCACCAGTAGACAGCACCTGATCTTGTTTGTGAAAATATGTTCTAGTGTGACAAGCAGGAGGATCAGTCCCCAGTTTGGGACCATGGTACCAGATCGTGTTTGTGAAAATACAGTATCAGAAGGATCAGTTTCATCTGGGACTATGGGACCTGATCGTGCTTGTAAAAATACAGTATGAGAAGGATCAGTCCCCAGGCTGGGATCACAGAGGATCATTTGGGACCATGGCTCCATACTGTGATTGTCTGGCATCATAACACTTGATTTTGTTTTGTTTCTATGACAATATAAGATCAGAAAGATCAGTCCCCAGTTTAGAATTGTGGCACTTTGTTCTACTTGGGCACCTGCGTCCTAATTCACAGAGCTCTCTAAAACTCACTTAAACTACATCACATCATAGCCAGTCTTTTTACATTGCACTGTGAGATCACAAAGTTGTAAAAAGCATTCTAGTCTTGACAGTGAGTGCCACATCTAAGAGTGCAGGACCTGGCCTTCTTTATTGAAGAACATTCTAGTCTTTGAGAATCGGTCCAGACTGTGAATACAGTGCATGGTCTCATAATACCATACTGACACTTTAGTATGATAGGAGATTTTGTGGGAAAAGTGGTATCATCCCAGTGGTGTTGTAAGAGTTTTAAAAAAGCTTATAAAAGACTACTGGTGATCTGAAAGGTTTTATTGTCCTTAGAGTATCTAAGCAGACAAAATTACTAGTGTCTGACATCTGTAAAATGTACATTTTTCTACTGGTATTATCAAATACTTAAGGAACATTTAACGTGACCCATTAACTGATGTGTACAAAACTTGAAAATGGCTGTGAATTTTCCTACGAGTCCTCCACATCTGTTCAAAGGGACTATAAGAGTGATCGAGTGCATATATATATATTAAAAGAATCCTTCATATGTGTCAATGTGGGACAGGGCTATTCCACCCAAGGGTACATAATTTGTTGCAAGCCTCGTCCCTGACATCATATTATGTACCCGAGGGTGGAATAGCCCTGTCCCACATGGATATATAATGGAGGATTATTTTTCTCCCATCCAGTAGATGAAAAACAAGCATTTTGAGAAAACATGAAAAACCTACATTTTTTATCTTACAATAAAATTATCATAACCATTGAAAATATCATACCCAAAATGGTTTATACTAAAAGTATAAACCGAAAATGATAGTATAATTTCATTATGACAGCAGGTTTCCTTGTTTTTATGAAATATAAAAAGCATTTCTTGCGTTATTTTGCCTTTTATGTGATGTCACCCAATGTTTAATATCGGCTCAAACAACAGAAGTCACATGGTCATGCAAGACCCGATTTATTCTGCATGGGCTGACGTCATGGAATAAGCCTGTCTAGCATGGCTAGGTATGGGAGAAATATGTATATATAATATGTATATATATGTATATATTGTGTATATTTTGGGTAATTCATAAAAAAAAGTCCCACGTTTTAAAGTTAAACTTTCAAAGTTGCATATTTTCCCCTCTATTTAACTTCAAATGGTGGGATGTTTTTAAAAAAATAGAAACACCCTATGTATATTAATGTAAAAATGTGAAAAAATTAAATCTTTGGTTAATACAGTTTTGAAGTGTAAATGCATGACTGCTACCCCTGAGGGTGCAGCAAAGCGTACAAAGGTATACATGCGGTTAATTTGGCAGGATTCCAAAGTTTTACAAATCTCAGATTCCGAGTTGAAAGCATAAGATGACATAGAATCCCAAAATATCTATATTATATCCTTTTTATGATTCTTAGGAATCCTGAAAAACCCATAACAATTCAATGTCTGGCTAAACTAAAAAAGGCTCTTATAAACTAAAAGTACCTACTAAGATCCTGTTATTTTAAATGCATTAATAATAAGTTTGGTTAATATGTTTCTTATATTTTTTTTATAACTTTCTGCATGTTACTGCATACACTACAAATAAACTATTTCAGTGTATTTTGTAGCCTCTTAGCTTTCGGCATAATGCCTTGACTAGTAGTAGTGAATCTTGCCCCGTGTGTCATGACAACCCTAGCTACATCTTAGAGAAAAAAAAATAAGTTTAAGAAAACCTGCAACAAATTGTTGACACAAGGAAAGAAGGAAAAAAATACAAGACCATATAAACTGACGATCAAAAGAAAGTATACCAATTATTTTTCAAAGTATTAAAAACAACACAAAACACAAGTTGATTCAAATGTTATATTTTGAAAGTATAATAATTTGGCGATAAATAAACACGAGTATACTCAAGAAAACCGATAAAATGATAATATCACAGTTCACAACAGCACTAGGGGTGAAATGTGCGATTTCATAAAGGACCACTCATAACAAAGGTGAATAAATTTGACCACAAAGAACATGTTTCAATAGCGTGTATGTTCAACATGTGCAAGTATGCAAGCATGGACCCGACGTCGGACAGATTTCCGTCAATGACAATAAGGTCTGTCCACTGTTGGCCACAGATGCCGCCCCAAACTATCACAGATCCACCACCAAACGGTTCAGTCTCCTGAACACAGCACGGAGCTGTTCTCTCTCCTGCACGTCGGTATATCCGAGTCCTGCCATCAGTTCTGAATAACTGGAACCTGCTCTCATCAGAAAAGAGTACACGTTGCCAATTCCAATGTTGCCAACGTTGAAACTGACGTGCCCAACGTATACGTCGAAGTCGATGTTGCCTCGTCAGTGTCATCCCTCTGAATTGTCGATAGGCCCTGATACCATGCTGTCGTAGTCGACGACGTACAGTGTGACAACTGATGACATGTCCAAGGCCAGTCGCTGCAGTTGACGTTATAGTGAGGAATCTGTTACGTAAGTGTAAGATGCGGAGATGGCGGTCCTCGTTGGCTGTTGTGACGCGGGGTCTTCCACTTCATGGTCTGTCTGCAGTCCTGCCAGTCGCCCTGTAACGCTGTATCAACCTGGTGATCGTCAATTTTGTGCAATTCAGGATTCTTGCCACATGAGCATAACTCGCACCCAACTGCACCATACCAATAGCTCTCTCTCTTTTTTCAGCAGTTAGCCGTGCCATGTTCTCTGGTGTTTTACTGTTGACTGGGGCATGTTCTAAGCAATGGCACCCTTTTTTACACCCTTATGTGCACGAGTATCATGTTTTTCGTGCAGTATAAATTTGATGAATAAACTCATTTTGCACGTGAAGCTTCGCCCAAACGCAGCAATGTGCGACTATTCGTCATTGATTGCATTATAACGAACAATACTAGAACCTATCGAACCTTCCATGAACGTGTATTGTGTTTATTTATCATAAAAATAATTGGTATACTTTCTTTTGATCGTCAGTTTAGTTCAACCATATAGCAACACAACTGAAGTCTCTTCCACAGATAAGAGAGAACCCTTGATATACCAGTTGTGAAGGATTGTTTAGCATGTGGGTGACCCACTAATGGGAATCGATCCTATAATCAGCCACACCTGAAACAAGCACCCTACCATACAGCAACATCCCACAGATATATTACATGTTTACCCTTATCCCCTTGGCAACTGGTTTGCAGTTAATAATAATGATGAGGGGGGCAGTTAATTTCATTTAATCATACCAAGGGCACTCGATTGCAATTCAAATAAAAACAGTTCTTGGTTAAAATGTACGAAACTTGTTTAAAACAAAAAATACCATACACATAAGTTCTAGACATTTTATACAAAGGTGACGCCACTGTTGTCCTTGGTACCAGCGAGGGGCGGGACGTAGCCCATTGGTAAAGTGTTCGCTTGATGCGCGGTCAGTTTGGGATCGATCCTCGTCGGTGGGCCCATTGGGCTATTTCTTGTTCCAGCCAGTGCACTATGCTGGTATATCAAAGGCCGTGGTATGTGCTATCCTGTTTGTGGGATGGTGCATATAAAAGGAACGAACCAACACTGTATGTATGATTTTATAACATTTAATACAGTAAAAGAAAAAAGGTCGGACTTGGGTAAGGGGGCAATGCCTCCGTGTCCTCTCGCCACTCCACTGCCTTTAATTCCACCAAATTATTGATTAAAAAAATCTCACAACTGCCTATTTTTCCAAGACTGCAACGTTTTCAGGATTATCCATGCTCATTTTCATCTCGTCACTAATAAAATTCACTGCTCATCAAGTCCATTGATGAAGAATGGGATTAAATGTTGGGGTGGTGGGAGTTTTCAACAGGTAGTACGTTTTTGAACTACACCCAAAACGACCGTCCCTACGGAAAGGTTACGAACATGTGTAAACTGGCTAAAGTTTTTCTGATTGCATTTAAATCGTGATTCTTTTATAAAATGACGTTCAAACTTGGTGAGTATTCAGCAAGTGAGTCTAAACTATACACCTTTCAGCCATATGCATCTGAGGGTTTATTCTGTCTGAAATTCATATTTCTTAAAGGTACGTATTCCTAAAATAAACTCCAAACTTTGTAGGGCACTCTGGTTGAAACGTACAATGTACTGTTTAGAATATAAATTTATTACTCTTATGGTTAAAATTGTCTTTGTACATATCAATGTAACATGTCCCACTAGACTGCGTGACGTCATCGTTTCGCGCATTACAACGTCAACTAAACGAGTTAAGTGATATAAATTAAGATCGATTATGGGTAACAAATAGGATATTAAACTCACTACCATTTCGTATCATGTTTATGTCCCTCGTGAAATATACTCTGTCAAAAAAGAAACGCATAGGCGAAATATTCATGGAATTATCTCTTTTAATACAAAGTGGCATTATTTCGTTATTTATGATCGTATCACAGTCAAATTTGACATGAATATGTGACAATGTTCTTGCTATGGACTGACGGCAGTGGAGACGTTTTCGTCACCAAACAGCGTCGCACAAGGGCGCTGAAATCAGTACCTTGTGTGGCCACCAGCAGCAGCAATCACTACGCGACATCTCCTTTGCATGAGTCTCTGAATCTGGGCACGTGGAATCCTAGCCCATTTTTCCTGCAGTGCATGTGATAGTTGCGGAAGCGTCTGAGGCTCAAGGTCACGCTTGCGTACACGTCTGTCCAGTTCGTCCCATAGATGTTCAATGGGGTTGAGATCTGGCGATCTTGATGGCCATGGCAGCACATTAATGTTCTCATTCTGTAGGAAATCCATTGTTACACGTGTCGTATGCGGCCTGGCATTGTCCTTCTGAAAGAGCTCTCTGTCGATCCAAAATGGGAAGCATGTGACGGCGAAGAATTTCATCCCGGTAGCGTACAGCTGTCAGGTTGCCGTGTACGAACACAAGTTCACTTCTGCCGGTGTATGAGATGGCTCCCCACATCATGACACTCCCTCTACCGAATCTGTCAACTTGGGCGACGCAGTTGTTGGCAAAACGTTCATTGCGGCGTCTGTAAACACGTCATCCATCATGTACCAGCGTTCTACCGTTGTGTGCAAGTGGTTTACACCTACCCATTGAGCCTTGCGGAGCACTCACTCAGGGTTTGAAGTCGGTATCTGGATTAAAAATCCAATGCCAAATCCAGTTTCTATACTGTAAAAAAAAGTTAAATAAAAAATACATTTTGGAGATAGACATTGGTTAGTTGGTTAAGGATACAAGAAAAATAAAATTAAACGATGACGTTTTTATAGCATTACAAAATCCTGTTCTTCCATATAACTTAAAGGTTTTGTTCAAAGATCAGAAAGGTTGCAAACATATATATGATTTACTGAACGCTCAAACCACCATTCCAAAATCACAAATAAAATATTCTAAATAAGGATATGATATATATGATTGGGAAACATATTACATTCTACCCTTTAGATCTGTCAAAAGCACAACATTATCTTGGTTTCAGTATAAAATCATACACCGAATTCTTACAACTAACAAATTTCTAAATATGATTAATTATATTGATTCCAATGCCTGTAGTTTTTGCAACAAATCACTTGAAACCATACAACACCTTTTATTTGAATGTAGTTTAGTACATTCTCTGTGGGAAGCAATAGAAGAATGGATAAGAATTGAAACTGGAATTAATATTACTCTAAGCAGAGACATAGTTGTTAGGCATGATCAACAACGAAAACCGTGATTTTGTAAATTGGCTGACTATCAACATAAAATATTATATTTACAGTATGAAAATACAAAAAAGAAATTTACATGTCAATGTACCAGCGTTCTACCGTTGTGTAACATCTCGCCCTTGGGAATCTTCGAATGAATGGAGAGCTGGAGGAAGTCCAAATTCTTGTCGGCATTTGAACATCGTAGTTATCTAGTAGCTCCATCGTGTTTATATGTGAGAATATGTATAGCATTCAAAACTGTCAACAATGTTATGTCGCAAAGTAATGTCTAAAATGAGATAGTTTCCTAAAGTTGACAAGACAGACCTTTACTAAAATACAAATTTGACAGGACAGACATTTACTAAAATACATTTTGAGTTCACTAACTGCATTAAACTATATAATTTATAGGGAAATAAAGGTATTACGTCGGCGACGAGGGCGACGGCGTCAACTTTTGCGTTAAAATGTTTTGTTTAAATCCGTTTTTCACAAACTTTAAGTCCTACATCAATGAAACTTGGTTCATATTTGCACATATGGATGTTCATCATAGTGCAGTAAAATTTTTATGGTAGGCAAAACATTTAATTCCTCGGAATTACTCTTATAAAATTAGATGTTCAAATGGTCCAAATTGCCAAATTCAAACCATGAGAGTTACAAGAATTTTTGATAGGTGATCCTTTATTATATTAAATATTTATAGTCAATTATATATATATATATATATATAAAAAGTTTTTCTTCAAAACAACAAACTGCAAACGAGAAAAACAGTCACCGAAAAGAGGTTCCTCGCGGTGTCAAAATTTTAGAACGCTATTCACTTTTTTTAGTGACCAACACTAGAGAATGACTCCTAGGTATATTTATTGCCTTGGTGCATTCTTATCTGCTGGCTCTAGCGGCGTCGTTAAATAAAACAAACTTTTTACTCTTATCTGCTAGCTAAACAGAATTCCTAAGTGACAAGCAGACGAGACCGAGATACGTGTTTTGTGACAGAACTTACACGTCAGTAGGCACTCCGTTAATTTTAAAGCGTCGACATTTTACATCTCTAAATTAAGAAAACACGAGATTTGTATGACAGCATTCTTGACCTGTGTGATAACATTCCCGACACGTGTTATTCACGAGAGTTTCAAATCCCGACACGAATGAATGGATGAACCCTTGACACGGGGGTACAGGCTCGCGTTCATGTAAGGGAGAAGGCTGATATTTCCTCCAATTAAACGAAAAAGCTCGAATTCGGATAACAACGTGTATTCATATTTACATAACTACCAAACAGCTATATACTTAAATAGGTTTGCAAACGAATCACTACGCATATTTACATGGATTACAACTAATAGTGTGGGTAGAATGATGAAATTACATGGTGAAAAGATTTCAGGCCAGCTCATTTTGCCTGAATATCTCTGTCGTTTCTACCCTAATTTGAGGATTTGCTCTAGCACTGGGTGTGGAGAGCAGTGCCCCCCCCCCCCCCCCCCCCCCCCCACACACGCGCACTTCGTACTCTAATGACCCAAGAATAACATGCACGCATTGACAAACCTCAGGCGCCATAGTCATGTAGACATTTCTGAAGACGAGATAATAAATACGGTGGGAGGACACGCTATATCCGGAGCTAGGCTTCTTGTTTTCTTTTATTTTTGCACTTTTACGTGTTTACGTGTTTATTTTACAAATTACCAAATAATATGAAACTACGACTGTTTGGTGTCTTGAGCTCGGCAACTGTTGCTTCAGGTTAATAGCAGAAATTAGGAGAGCAAGGTATGTTGGGGGGACACCGAGGCAAACCTTTCCTTCAAAAGAGGGGCATTAATGCAATTAACTTTCTATCCGATACAATTTGCTATTTGTTGGATACTGATTCCTTTTATCACATTTCCAATGATAATTATATTATTTGTTACATACACAGAATGCATGGGAAAGACACTGCGGTAAACCAGGGCAGTTTTCTTGCCGTCTACAACGTCCGATTTTCAGGGCACAACTTGAATGCTCGCTTCAGGTGCTTGCGTCGCAGGATCGATTCACCTAGGATTCGTTCCATCTGATTGGTTTTTTCTCTCGTTTCAACCAGTGCACCACAACTGGTCAAAGACCGTGGTATGTGCTTTTCGGTCTATAGGAAAGTGCATATAAAAATCACTTCCTGAATTGTGAACAAATGTAGCGGTTTTCCTTAAAATTAACAAATGTTTGAAATCCAATAGCCGATGATTAATTAATCAATGTGCTCCAGTGGCGTCGTTAAACAAAACAAACTTTAAATTTTCATTCCACCCTCGATGCCTATAGTCTACCTTCTCATCTCTGTTCATTGAAGGTTATGGATCCGAGGTCTGCTCTGATCGGCTGAAACATGTTCTTATCACAAAATGAGAGGAAAAAAAGAACACACGTTGCCATACGTTAATACTACATAATCTGGAATTTATGATCCTGAGCAAACGTTGAGTAGTATATATATTAAAAGCTTGTAAATAATAAATAAAGGAAATAAGGGTCCACATGGCATTGTGGATCATACTTACTTCTGTCTGCTGACTAGAGGCACACACACACACACACACACACACACACACACACACACACACACACACACACACACACAGAGAGAGAGAGAGATGGAAAGAGAGAGAGAGAGAGAGAGAGAGAGAGACACACACACACACACAGATAGACACACACAAAGACAGACACGCACAAGTGATACACTTCATTCGGTAAATAGACCCTCAAAATTGGCCTAAATGTTCACAGGAAATTGATACTTGTAAATGATTTAGGAAGAAAAAAAACCTAAACTAATATTTGCGTGTTCTTTGTTGTTCAGTATATTATAGGCCTTTCTCCAGCTAGACCAAAACTGCACTTACAAACTAAAAGGGTCTTTCTAAGTAAAAATAGCACTTCCAAGTCAAAAATGGAAGATGGGGCTTGTTGCCTTTCAACCCGACACTAGTTACGCCCTGACTTGATTAATTTGTCAAATCCATCGAGCGAGAAATGCTCGATAATCTTGATTGGTCAGAATGTCACTAATAGACACCGAGGCGAACCCAGTCTTATGCTAAGGTCAAACGACCAACAGTTACTAACAGCACAAAGTTGGCCAACTTTCTGCTGTCATGACTTCTCCGACTGTCCAGTTGCTAGTCTGAGCGCTCTTAAAACTCGATTCAGTTGTTAATCTGAGCGCACCCGCCTAAGTCGGAAGTTGGGGAAATGGCAACGCAACCGTCGAATTGGCTAACATCGTCGTAGAAGTTGACAGCCTGAGCCTACCATAATAGACTGGAGGTTTAGATCACTTAACAGTGTTGGTATAAAGGGCTCCTACTGGCGGTAGTATGAGGGAATTTCTCCATTAGCTCAGTTGGCGTTTTAAAGGGACATACCCTAGTTTGAACACGTGAAAATTAACACTAAGTTTAGTTAATCTACAAACCTGTAACACATTTGGATAAAGTTACAACTGAGTGAAACATGTGTCTGTGACTTTAAAATGGTGAAATACCCTCTAAAAATACGAGAAATGCATTTTGTGATATTAAAAACACTAGTATGACCAAAAACACTTCGAATATAAGGAAACTGATAATCTAAACAATAAAATCTAAGTAAAGTATGATTTTAGTTATTAAAAACGGTTATAATAGTCAAAAATATGCGTGTGAGAGAGAGAGAGAGAGAGAGAGAGAGAGAGAGAGAGAGAGAGAGAGAGAGAGAGAGAGAGAGAGAGAGAGAGAGTTTTATTTAAAGTCGTAATCGACACATTATATTTACGGTTATATGGCGTCGGACATATGGTTAAGGACCACACATATTGGGAGAGGAAACCTGCTGTTGCCATTCTATGGGCTACTCTTTTTCGATTAGCAGCAAGGGATCTTTTATATGCACCATCTCATAGACAGGGTAATACATACCACAGCCTTTGATATACCAGTAGTCGTGCACTGGCTGGAACGAGAAATAGCCCAATGGCCCCACCGACGGGGATCGATCCTACACCGACCACGCATCGAGAGAGCGTCTTACCACTGGGCTACGTCCCGCCCCAGGTCAGTAACAAGTCCACCGATTGTTTCTCCTGTTACCTATTGTACTCTTGAGTAAGGTTTTAAACTTTCAAGCAAAAGAGGTGGTTTTGTGCATCGCAATATTTTACTGAGTATATTCTTCAAGTTCTACACGGCACAACAAACTATTTAACAGCAGATGTTATCAGTGACGTAAAGCCACCAGCATCATTCTCCGTTGTGTATTATGATGTTATGACTTCGGTATGTTCACATCCCACCAGGTGATCCTGAATAAAGAACCTTAAGCCCTACTCAGGTCTTCTTTGATATATAGAGCCTTCAGTATCATTTGAAGGCGATGTAGGGACCGGGTGTGTCATTAACACAATAATACAATTATGACCCAGTTAGGACCGTAACAGTTCAACTGCCTGTGGTCCACAGCTCAGGGACGGCGCTTCACTTAGGTGTGTGTGTGTGTGTGCGTGCGTTTATAGGCGTGTGTGTCTGCCTGTGTGTGTGTGCGTGTATATGTGTGTGTGACTGTGTGTGTGTGTGTGTGTGTGTGTCTGTCTCTTTCTGTGTGTGTGTGTTTGTGTGTGTGCATGCGTGCGTGCGTGCGTGCGCGTGTGTGGTAGTAATGTTATATAAAGTGCTCCCACGTATACTGGCAGGAGCTAGTGAGAATTTCACTATTAGCTCAGGTGGTAGAGCGGTGAACTGACTGTCTATGGTTTGAATCCCCTCGGTGGAGGTTGATTCACCTGTTACAACTGCAGGCTTTCTGCCAGAAAATAATTTAAGGTTAGGTAATAAAATCAAAAATATCTCAAATACCCTTACGAGATGGTGATGAGTTTGTTCTGAACTGTCGCAACTTTGCGATATTGCAGTGCAATGCAATGCAAAAAGACTTGCAAATAGGGTGCTAAAATTTGTTGTCTAGCACAGCCTAAAAGACCTTTGTGAATTAGGCCCCTGGGCTGCATTTCATGGTATTTGACAAATGTTAAACTGCAGTTCTCATCTATCTAATTTTTAAAAATAAAAATACATTCACTAATTTTCAAGATTTTAAGGCATGTAATTTTACCCTCCGTATACTCTGGCAGACAATCGTGAAATGTAAAGTCGTAAAATATCACTGACGTGGGCGTACAAGCCGGTTATTGAAATAGTCACGGCAATTTATTAAACACGTGAACATATAGTACATGTATAGGAAAATGATTTATTTAACGTGTTCCATTTTAACACCAGAAGTAAATGTCACAAGATACACAGTTTTATGGTGAGTGATCTTCTATTCATGAAATTGTTTTCAGTGCGACACACTTAACTGTTATAAATGACCCGAAAAAATTGACTGTAGAGGTACATGCATCTGTTGTACAAGATAAGTGTAGTTTGGATCTGAAAGAAAAATAACATCAACAAATATAATCTTGTTATTCTCCGGTGTTTATCAACAAATTCACAAATTCACAAGTGTACAGTGTTTTTGTTTTCGCTGTTTTTGTTTAACGACACCACTAGATTGATTTATTAATCATCAGCTATTGGACGTCAAACATTTGGTAATTTTGACATATAATTTTAAGAGAGAAAATCTCCTACATTTTTCCAATAGTAACAAGGGATCTTTTATATGCACCATCCCACAGACAGGATAGCAGACACCACGGCCTTTGACATATCAGTCGTCGAGCACTGGAAGGACCGAGAAATTGCCCAATGGGCCCACCGACAAGGATCGATCCCAGACCGAATGCTTTACCACTGGACTACACCCCTCCTTAGTGTTTATAAAAATGTTGATTTTCCGATGACATTTTGTGTTTTGTTTTAAAAGCGTACGTTGACAATACCCCCCCCCCCCCCCCCCCCCACACACACACACACACATAGTGCACGATTTGTCTGCTTGTGTAAGGTTCTTTTCCCTTCACATTACATCAGGTCTGTAACTGACTGACACAGCATTAACAGTTTTCACACAAAATTAATAATAATATATTTTTCAAGAAACATCTGCTGACATCAGAAGAAATATTTATCTTAGTATCTGTAAACATACTTTATATCAATAATTCTGAAAGAAAAAACCCTCGTCAAAATGAGTTAGCATAATCATGCAATGCAAACTTGAAATATGCATGTTACTTTATAGTTAGTGTACATAATTACTAAAACTTCTAAAATATTACAGACAAGTAACCGTATATAGTATGTTTTGGTGAAACATTGAAATACAATGAAGATAAATGCGTTCGTTTTGTTAATCACTGAAATTATTTTTATCAGCTTTGTATTAAATAAATCAATGAGTATTTTAAAAATAAAATAGTACAAATGTATATATATATATATATATATATATATATATATATATATATATATATATATATATATATATATATATATACGGGTGTCGTACGATTTGAGGGCCCCGAAATTCCGTCCCAAAATCGTACGGCATCCGTACGAATGTTATGGGGACCGTACTGGGCCCGTGCGATGCTGTCTACGATGTGTCTATGGACTTACTGTCAGTAAAAATTTCTACAACACATCGGGAACTTTTAACTTCGCGCTAAAAGCTTTCAATGCGCCCTATAGACAGGAAAGAACGCCAAGGGGCCCGCAGGGTAGCTACGGCACCCTTGCGAACGCCGTGAGATTTTGCAAATTTTCCCCGAAATTTTGGCCCGTACGGACGCCTTATCCCGAATGGGTGGATATGTGACTCAGTCATTTATTATTTTCTATTAAACTTGGTAAGTACCTTCATCTGCCGTGATGAACCCGTGTCGTATCATGAAATCTAAAATGACCAGGGCACAGTTTGGTTTAAATTCAGACGATATAATCAGCTTTTTCACCTGAAATAAACAAAACAGTATATGTACACGTCTACTATCTGGCTAACAACTGGTTGTTTGTCCTACCCAGCAAACACGTTTTTTTCTGTCTTTAATACATCAGTTTACAGATACGTCAAACACTTATTAACAAGCTTTAGTTTCTGGTTCTTACAAAGTCAATATCAGTCTAAGAAACCGTTGCCATAATAAAAATTCGTTTCTCTGCACAAAGCAGAGTCAAAATAATGCCTTGATAAGGTATTGCCTGCTACTATGACGCACTAGCATGGACCTTGTCTACAGGTGGACGCCACTCGGCAGGGCGATACATCCTTCTAAACCTGTCTGCAGGAAGACTCACAAAAATGGAGAGGCTATGGTAATCCCAGATTTACGATTCGGGTTGCTCAGCTATGAACACTTCATATCAATGGTAACCCCAGACAACAACACCGAGGGTGCTATGGTTATATTATATAATAAGGAGTATATATAATATTAACATAACCATAACACAATCGGTGTTGCTTGGAGGTACCAGTGCTTCATATTAAGCTGTAGGGGGAAAAGACGGGGTGGGAGTGGGGGACTTGAGGACGTTGTCCTACTCTGAAAAAAAAAAAATCTGGCTTATGGCACACACCCTCTACCACTTCTGATATTGTCCATACGGGCCTGCATATAACCCTCACTAAACGCGTTGAAGGACGACCATTAGCATTGGGTTGGTCATTTATTATCCTATGTGTACAGGAATTTATTTGAGTAAACCACTAATGATGAGTTACAGTTAAATGTGCATCAAATTACCCTATACCGCACTGACTTACAATTTTAAATATATATCTAAACATGCCAATATGATGTTCTAATTTCAACGACAACTTCTAACACATGTTAACTATGGATTTGAATTTGGTGTTCTGTTACAGAGGGTTTCGTTATTACCCACCTGTTGCATGGACACCAACTGAAAGTCAGAGACTTCACCGTCGGCATTCACTGGCTGGAAGTCTGCTGGGACAACCAGGTCATAGACAAACTGACACTCGGGAAACACGCCACGCTCGTCTTCAAAACAATAGCTGAAAACAAAACACACGAACACGAATAATATATATATATATATATATATATATATATATATATATATATAAACAGGGGATTAAGCAACCCCCGAAAAAAAGCACAAAAAAAAAAAAACCCCAACAACAACCTGTCTGTTAATAATTTGTCGAATTTAGTAACAAAAAGTGTAGCCAAACTCAGTAGTGGGTCCAGGTGTGTGTGTGTGTGTGTGTGTGTGTGTGTGTGTGTATGTGTGTGTGTGTGTGTGTGTGTGTGATGTATTCTCATTTCCGTGCTCATATCCAATTAAGGTTCATAACAAGCACGCTTTCAGGGCACACACATCAACCAGGAAGTTGGTGTAGTGGCCTTGCCTTGGCCTACCCATTGAGTCATATAACTCATTCTGTGTGGGAGCCGGTATCAGGATGTGAACCCAGTAACTACCAGTCCAAATGCTTAACCACTACACCACCGATACTGGTCTAACAATGGTCCCGTGACAGGCGTCATTATCTTAAGGTAAAATAACTACAGAAGTTTCCTCTGGCACATACCTGACAGTACCAACAGACGTGAGCTTCTCAAAGTAAGATAACTCTACAGACGCTTCTTCCTGGCATTCCTTGATGAGACACTCCGTGACACCCAGCCCAGACGGCAGGGCACCCGCACACTGACAAATATTAATACTGTACATTGTTACAGCCACCCCCACAAAACACATGTAACACAAGTAGTACAAACCCTGCATTAAAGGGGCAGACCCTAGTTTTTAAACATTAAGGCATAAGTTTCACCTAGACTCGAGTTTCAGCCCGTAAAAATGGACACTAAGTTTGGTTAATTAACAAACCTGTGACAAATTTGGATACAACAGAGTGAAGCAAAAGTCTGGGAGGTTGAAATAGCCTTTAAAATAAACTAAAACGCGACTCCATAACCGTTATTTCTCAGACGCACGTGTGTTTTTAAAAATATGAAAAATGCATTTTGTGATATTAGAAACACCAGGATGACCAGAAATACTTCGGTTGTACGGAAATGGATAATCTAAACAATAAAATATAAGTAATGATTGATTTGAGCAATCATAAACGGCTCTACTAGTGAAGAAATATGCCTTATTGTTTAAAAACTAGGGTCTGTCCATTTAACTACATGATTAAAAACATCCTATAAAATCAGAGCAACCACAGCACAATTTACAAAAAAGTAAATAGATTGAATGGTACCCTCAACAATATCGAAACCTCAGTGGCATATGAGCATGTTAAAACAATTCATAGACAAAGTCAACAATCTAAATAACTGAACTGGCTCTGAACAGTAATACATCGTTTGACTGATTGTAGTAATACAGCGTACAAACTTTCAAATTACTGTTATCCCATGCGGTTAATTTGCAGATTTTAATAAATGAAAAAACAAGAAAGAATATCAACCCTCAATCAGGTTTTGCTATATGAATTACAGAATTTCTTGGTGTCCACAAATAACCAATGCGTATGTCGTTCCAGTTACCTTTATCTTGTCTTATCTAGACGTAGGTGTTGTTGTATAATATACCCGTCGTTAGATGTCCGTACCGTGTTCTTGGATATCCTGGTTATATCTAAACTATAACCAAAACCACCACCCAGAGTATAAGTAAGATAACTGTGCTACTGGTAGACATACCCATAGTACTGACATTCAATGCCACATTACATCTCTGTATTCTATACAGACATAACTACTTTAATAGTGAATTAAATTTGACCTTAGATAACATGTGCTCCCTTATTTATTTCTATCAGTATATTAATGGACCTGCCGTTTTAAGTATCTAGCTATCGTGTAGCTATCGTCTAGTCCAATATGTCCATATTAACTACCGGACCTGTCGCTTGTGTTTAGAAGTCCTGGGTGCCCTTAACTAATGGACTTGTTTCAGTCCCTACTATGTCCGTACCATGTTGTCTAAAAATCCTGGGTAGGTCTGCTTGGTTTCAGACCTTCTTCCAATCCACATCATCATTTCACCAGACTCATTGTACGTGTACGCATTCAGGTGTACGCCATATTGAATAGTGCCAAACAGACCTGAAACGAGAGACCAGTTCTAAATACGAAAATAAATTGAAACATTTGTGTAAAGCCCATGTGATTATCGACATAATAAACAAAAATAATATAAAATATTTAAAAAGTACAAAGATAACTTATTATTGATGTTTGACATTGTTGTAATATATATATATATTCCCTTTGTTGTAATATATATTCTCTCTCAGAGAGAGAGAGAGAGAGAGAGAGAGAGAGAGAGAGAGAGAGAGAGAGAGAGAGAGAGAGAGAGAGAGAGAGAGAGAGAGAGAGAGAGAGAGAGAGAGAGAGAGAGACATACAGACAGACAGACAGACAGACACAGAGAGAGACAGACAAAGAGAGAGAGCCATTCTTAACAACTTAACAACCAGTCCTTTCTCAACGTTGATCTAACTAGATAAATGATTTCCTTTTAAACCCCCACCCAACAAAAACATGGAAACAAATGCAGTGTATAAGCTAGTTAAAGTGTCAGTTAGAAGTGGAACCACTCACACGTTGCAGCTCTCTCCATCTGCATAATTGGCTTTTCTCTCGGTGACAGCCGGATGTCTAACTTCTGAAGAAAAAACAACATGTGTTATAAACACCACTAGCACCACCTTCAAAACAGAAAATGATACAACAAAACACCCCATCTCCTCTTTAATAAATAAATAAATCAATCAAGAAATCAATAAATAAATCAATAAATAAATAAGTACATGTAAGTAAATAAATAAATAAATGGATGGATGAGTGAGTAAGTGAATGAATGAGTGAATGAGTGAGTGCATGAATGAATGAATAAAATAATAATATAAAAACCCATAGCGGACAATTGTTGTGATACGACACTAGTATAATACTATGTGACATGTCATGTAATTTATTATTTTCAGATAACGAGCACTGAAAGAAAAATGTTTCAAACGTCTTATGCGTCTCTGTTACGTATAGATAGTAGGGTCATATCTCTGGAGTCCGTGACCATTTTTCTCCTCCTTTTTTTATGATTGATTTGACTACCTGAACCGTTTTAGAAAAAATTGAGCTCCTATGTACCTCCAGAATGTGACGGCTAACTCGGCCAGAGCCCAAAATTCAAAATGACCGCCGTCTGCCATCTTGAAAAACATAAAATGCTATATTTCTGCACCCAGATGATCTACATGTACAAATGAGGGGTCTTTTCAGACTAAGTTTGACACGACAAATCCATTGGAATGGTTATTTTTAAGTTTAAAGGTCATTCTGAGCTGAAAATCCAAGATGGCTGCCGTCTGCCATCTTGAAAAACATACAATTCTATATTTCTGCACCCAGATGAGCTACATTTCCAAATGAGGGATCTTTTCGGATTATTTTTGGTACGACCAACCCGTTCAAATGGTTAATTGGAGGGCATACAAAGCTCCAAAGCCAAGATTGCTTCTGTGCATCTTCTTGAAACTGTGCTCAGCATTATCTCGGGACAGTGATGACCATTATCTTTTCTATCGTTTCAGGTGCAGCATGTCCGCAAGTTTCCGGAGACCCTACATTTGGATAGTGGAGCTGGACACTCTCAGCTGATAGAACTATATACAATAACTGTGTACAAAGTCCTTTCTTCTTCAAGGGGCAACCAATCTACCTGACATAATGGCAGACAGGATGAATGCTGGGGCAATTGAACTTGGTGACAGTGCTCAACCTAACCTTAAAAACCTTAAAAGGAAGAAGGAGAATGAGTACGAGTGAATTTTACTCTGTGGTCAGCCCTGTTCTGCAGATAACAGCTTGGACAATATCACAGCTGACAAGTGGAAATCCATGCAGGACAAGGCTTTGAAATGGAAGGGACTTGATATGTTTGGAAATGTGTATACCTCTGTGGATTGAGAACAGGGGCCAAAAGGGAGTCACATGCATGACTCTTGCTACACATCACTGTCTAGCAAACGCGGACTGTCACTAGCCGAGAAACGTAAAAGCAAATCTCAGCAAATCTTCAGGAACGTGCAGAGGTCTCAGATCACAAACGTAGTTCTACTCCATAGGCTAGTGCGCCTAAAAGGCGCCATTTCCAACATGGGGCGACTTCGCGACAAGACTTATTGTGTTTGGTGTATGAAAGGAGCTTGCGATAAGAGCAGTGCTCGTGACAAACAGCTTCTCCTTCTGTCAACAGCAGATGCATGTAATAGGTTCAGGTTGCACATTGTAAGTCTGGAAGATGATGTTCTGAGGCAGAGACTTGATACTCTGATATGCTCCATACCGGACGTACCGGCTGAGATGGCGTCGTGGTAGGCCATCGGTCTACAGGCTCGTAGGTACTGGGTTCGGATCCCAGTCGAGGCATGGGATTTTTAATCCAGATACCGACTCCAAACCCTGAGTGAGTGCTCCGCAAGGCTGCTAATCGGAAAGAGTAGCCCATGTAGTGGCGACAGCGGGTTTCCTCTCAAAATCTGTATGGTCCTTAACCATATGTCTGACGTCATATAACCGTAAATAAAATGTGTTGAGTGCGTCGTTAAATAAAACATTTCTTTCTTTCCATACCGGACGTAAACACAGCCTTTGAAATTGAAATCCGTTATCATAGCACATGCTGGCGTAAGCATGTCAGTGACCATAAACCTCTAACGGACAAATCTGCGCAGCACCTTCAGCGGGTGAATCTTCGTGAGGCATAGGTTCTTTTCTTTGATCATGTAAGACAAGTCATCTTCCAGGACCATGAATTTCGTACATTGCACGGTCTCCTAAACGACGACAGGCGCATAATTTCCAACTATGGACATGACTCAATAGTGAAGTCAAGCTACTTGAAGGAGCTTCTGAGCAAAGAGTTTGGTGATAGCATCGGATTCCATGATCGGAATCTGAGGAATGTGAGTGAACTGGTATATCACACTAGTGCGGGAGGTACATATGTGGAGGCTGCCATAACATCATTGGGTATCAGCGACGATCAGGTGACAAGGAACTTAGCAGGACGGATCAATGGTCATGTCACTGGTACTAATATTATCCCTTGGCCACCATACATCCATGAGTTGGAGAGAGAAGAAGAACTGAGTGAGCTCCTATTAAAATTAATAACTTGGATGAAGCATCCAAACATGTCAACCATCGACGACAGTCCAGCTGTCCGTTCCATTGCATCTATCATCACAAGTTACATCACTGGAGAACGCACGGCATTTGAGACGAATATCTCGCTTTTACTCCATGGTTTGGCCAAGAGCAGGGAAATAGTCTACATTATGCACAGAGATGGTTTGGTAATCAGCTACAATGATATCCTTATGCTACGAGATTTCTGGGTAGTCAATGATCTAAATCGCTCGCTGGATTGCCCATTTGAAACTGCTGAAGGAAAGCCTGCCATCGCAATTGTTGACATTGACGACTTTAAGAGCGATACACTAACCGGATCCGGTAAAATGAAGACGGACGAGCAAGCCGTTCAGGATCTAAGTGCCTGTCTCACTGAATTTAAGTGTGATCCATTTGACCATACTGACCAGTCAGTTCGATCTTTGCAGTCAGGAATCAAGGCTTCGGAAGAGCTCGGTCCGATCTGAAAACTGCAAAGGAGGATGGTGCAAACCAGGTAAAGATGTTCCTGGAAGAAAGGATATAGTCCAAAACCAAGTCTCTCATTGATCGTGTCCCTCGTAACAAGCGTCAGAACTTTGCATCACAAGGCCTGAAGAAAACAGACATCGAAAGTCTGAAGGGGAAGGCCGAGGAAATGGAGTCTAAAGCCATGGCCTCAGTTCTCGGACTTGTCGAAAAAAGCGGTGCCATCAAACTTGAAGACGTGCTCCAGCATCGTCTGACAGGCGAGTGCCTTTTTATCTTCAACGTCAATGGAACTATGCGAAAGGTCCAGAAAAGCAAGCTTCAGGAAAAGCTTACTATGACCCCGATTCCAGAACCTGATGTATACACATCAATTGTTGATATGGGTCTGATCTGGCGCCTTACAGCTCCAACAACTGAAGACAGAGAGAAGGGCGATGCCATCAAATACACATGGGGTGAATATGCAGAGAAGATGGTGCAAACAGTACTGAGAAGACCCAAACATGCAGAGCAGATCATTTGCATGAACGATCCGGATGATCAACAGTACACTATCAAGGACAGTGAGCGCATGCTGCGCCAGAAGGGCAAGTCCATCAGAAACATCTACATGAAGTCAGAGGATAAGTTTCCTCCAATCAAAGACTTTCATGCTCTCCTGGGTAATTCCAGCAACAAGATCCGCCTGCAGGCATTTCTACAAACTGCATTCAAGGTCTGCATCACTTGTCTCAACAGGCATTTAGATCATCTACTGTATAGTCGGCAGTAGTCCAACGAATCTCACATCAGGCAAGCTTGTGCCCGAGTTCAAATGCGACCATGCAGAGGCTGACGCGGCCATGTTCACGGTGTATAGTGCACTCCGGTCAGCTGGCTACACAGAAGCAGTCATTCTTGACACTGAAGACACTGACAACTACGTACAAGCTGCGTACGTTGTTCAGCATACATCAGGGCTTCTCTGTCTCAAACGGAAACATCAATTGATCACTGCCCGATGTCTGTGCAGTGAGGAAATGGCTGCATCGATCATTCAACTGCATGTCCACAACTCTGGTTTCTACGGGGCAAGCAAGAAGCTCATCGCAGATCGTCTCCAGAGCTCTAAAGAGGCGCATGACCTGCGAGCAGCATGTGGAAGACAACGTCCATCCCCACAAGAGGTCATTGATGATTGAGAACGACTTGTCATTCGCTATCTATTGTGATGCAAAAAATAGCACCCTTGATGAGGTGAGGGCAGCGAAGTGGAGGGCACAGAAGAAGTAAAGCACCACCCGACTTGCGCCCGACTCCGATAGTCTCCGCCCTCACTTGGTTCGTGCAAACTACCTCACATATTTGCAGAAGCACTTTGACCTTAAAAGTCATCCCTCGCAGATCGGCCATGGATGGCATCTGGTAGATGGACTCTGCCTGCCTATTCGTTCCATCCAGCCAGCAATTCCCTCATTCATCACCCTGCCTACAACTCCTCAGTCAGAAGAGGACAGTGACAGTACCGATAGTGGAAGTGACGACAGCAATTCCAACAGCAGTGACAGTGCCGATAGTGGAAGTGACGACAGCAATTCCAACAGCAGTGACTCATGCAGTGACAGTGATGCTTGACGCGTGTATTCAGGACAATTGCATATTAGTTGAGTGTCACATGCTCAGAATGGGAATGTACTACTCTATACTAGGTCTGTCTTCAGGATAGAAGAAAACTGCTATCTTAGATTTTGAGCTTTGAATTACCTCCAAGCTAAACACTAAGTTTTGAATGGGTTGGGCGCACCATAAATAGTCTGAAAAGACCCCTCATTTGTACATGTAGCTCATCTGAGTGCAGAAATATAGCATTTTATGTTTTTCAAGATGGCAGACGGCAGCCATCTTGGATTTTGAGCTCAGAATGACCTTTAAACTAAAAAATAACCATTCCAATGGATTTGTCGTGTCAAACTTAGTCTGAAAAGACCCCTCATTTGTACATGTAGCTCATCTGGGTGCAGAAATATAGCATTTTATGTTTTTCAAGATGGCAGACGGCGGCCATTTTGAAGTTTGGGCTCTGGCCGAATTAGCCCTCACATTCTGGAGGTACATAGGAGCTCATTTTTTTCTAAAATGGTTCAGGTAGTCAAATCAATCATAAAAAAAAAGGTAGGAGATATGACCCTACTAAGAGGTTTGGGTTTGGTAATCAAACATTGACATTACTGACCTCGTCTCTCCAGCCTCGTAGAGAACCTAATACGTCCTCCTGCCTCAACTTGTCAAGCACGCCGGCCACGACGTCAGTTCTTTGCGCCACCGTCAACGAGTCCGGTATTAGGTGAACCGCGACATCAGAGGATTCCTTAATAGAAAACACTAACGGAAACTTGCGAAGTTCCTCTACTATGTCGGGTCTGACCAGTCCGACTTTCTGCCCGGCGACGACAAATGGCAGACATTGATCGCGAGAAGAACCTGGTAGCAAAAATAAAAATAAAAATTTGTTTTGTTTAACAACATCACTAGAACACAGTGATTTATTAATTAGCGGCTATTAAATGTCAAACATGTGGTACTTTTCACATATGGTCTTAGAGAGGAAACCCGCTACACTTTTCCATTAGTAACAAGGGATCTTTTATAAGCACCATACCACAGACAGGATAGCACATACCACGGCCTTTGATATACATGTACCAGTCGTGGTGCACTGGCTGAAATGAGAAGTAGCCCAATGGGCCCACCGACAGGAATCGATACCAGAAAGACTGCACATAAATCGAGCGCTTTACCACTGGGCTACGTCCCGTCCCCAAAACTGGCGACAAAGACAATTTGACTAACATTGAGTGAAACCTGATCTAAATATCTACTCCGCCTTCTCGGGCCGTAAACCCGAGAATAAGAGCGTCGGTTGTTGCCCTTCCCCGAAAAACCCGTCCCCTGTTTAGGCTAGTTTAAAGGAAGGGACAATTAAGGCATTTGGCCTGGTATGCCTATTCAACGATATATAATGCACATTATTGCTTAATATCAACAAGTATAATCGTATAGTTAATTAATAAAACGGTTAAATGTGACGGCTATTATATATAACGGGCGCGGCCATTTTGTACCATCCCAGTGAGCGAGCTGGTGATTACGTAATACCCAATGTGTCACGTCAGGAATTAGTCTTCGAACTAAAGAAACAAAACATACCTGATTTTTGCGGATGCATCGCAATGTTCTGTAATAATATCCATCCCAGTAAGCCGACAACAAGTATATATTATTTTTCAATACAAAATAAACCACCATTGTCAAAGTGTTGAAATAACTGTATTATGTTTTGTACATAAATTAACCCATGTACTTAAATAATAATCGGAGTGTTTTCTTGATTAGACCTCTTTCACATTCTCATTGCGCATGTGCGCGAAGAGTACCGTCCCTTGCCGAATTGGACGGTATTGAGGCTATATACAAATTGGGGGGCATGATCGACAGTTGTCATGAGCGTCGTGAGTAGCTTCGTAGGAGCTGTGAATAACTAGCGACTAACGTACATATTTCGTATAAGATGGTAAAATGGCTGCGAAAAATGGTCTACTAAAGTTTACATCGGAATGGCTTAAGACCAAAAGTAGTGAAACATTAATTTAGACGAAGTCTCTGGAGCCGCCTGTCAAGGGTATTTTAACAACGCAAAATTAAAAGATTCATACAATAAAATTAACTTTAGTGGAATGTGTTTGCTGCTTTTAATAAATTAGAATTATAGTTAAATATTCACGCGGATTTCCAGTGATGTTTAATTCTCCACATGTATCAGTATTTAAAATTTAATAAACTATTGCCTCCACTTCCCCCTAAAACCCCCAGCAAAACCCCTAACTCACATAGACGTTTATCACAGCTCAATGTTACATGTCTATCCACAAATTATTTATTTATGTATTTATTTATTTATTTACTTACTGGGGTGTGTGTGTGTGTGTGTGTAGAAATTTCATGTAAACGGAACTCATCAAACGCAAGCACCGAAGGCGCGGAGCCGTAGACGGAGGGAGGGGGGGGGGGGGGTCCCCAATATATATATATATATAACCCCTTTTTTTAAAGAGACAAATACTCCATTTCGTTCTATTGATGCAAATTGAAATATGTTTAGTTAAATAGTTTATTATACTATCAAGTCATTTATGTTGTTTTTCAAGTCAGGTTGATGAAAGCGAAGCGCCTTGTCGTAAGTTAGAGTGTTTGTTTACACTGTGCTTAGAGTAGTTGGACGGAGCTGACGAAACAAAATGGCTGCCCCCAGTTAGCAGGAATAATGGGCCCATTTGATCCACCCCCACCCCGTCCATAATAGTTCTGTAGACTGGTATATTAAACACCGTAGTAACACATGTATATATGCTGTTCATTCTATGGGGAATTTGGCAGGATTAGGGATGGCTGGGAAACGGATCAATTCACTCAGTCATGCCAGTGAAGACTACCCGATGTTTTGTTAAATATGTTTGTTAATACAATTTGCCTAAAACTGAAATACGTGAACGTGTGTGTGTGTGTGTGTGTGTGTGTGTGTGTGTGTGTGTGTGTGTGTGAAAGAGAGACGCACACACACAGAGACGTGCAATTTTGTTTTCTTAGATCACTATTGGTGTATATGTGTGTGTGTGAGAGAGAGAGAGAGAGAGAGAGAGAGAGAGAGAGAGAGAGAGAGAGAGAGAGAGAGAGAGAGAGAGAGAGAGAGAGAGAGAGAGAGAGAGACGCACACACACAGACACGTGCAATTTTGTTTTCTTAGATCACTATTGGTGTATATGTGTGTGTGTGAGAGAGAGAGAGAGAGAGAGAGAGAGAGAGAGAGAGAGAGAGAGAGAGAGAGAGACATAGAGGGAGGGGAGGGGGGGGGGCAAGAGATTTTATTAAGCCCATACCTATATTATAGGTGCTCAAAACGTTATACGCTTATAAACAATAAACTTTAGGCACCGTTTGTATCAGTGCTCGACTGTTGTACCAGTCAAAACGGATATGCGGCAAACATTAGAGTACTTCTAGTTTACCTGGACGGAGGAATGAGTTGCATTTTTGCACAAGCCCTAATAATCCCTCCGTGAATGTCGTTTTGTTTTCCATCTTGAAATGCGCAGATAAAGCAGCAAATACTAGGGTAGAACAGAAGCGAGCTCAGTAAACTGTGCATAAAAAGAGGTTACGCTTTTAGTCAGTAACTACACCGTGTTGCCATAAATATGGGGATAAGAACAAAAGCCTACTGAATTTTGTATCCATCCATTTACCGTTATTATTATTCTTCTTATTATTTTAAAGAGATCTGCCCTGGACTCAGTATATCAAAGGCCGTGGTATGCGCTATTCTGTTTTGAGGAAGTGCAAATATAAAATATCCATTTCTGCTTATGGAAACATTTTAATTTCCTCCAAAGACTACGACTTACAACTAAATGTTTCCACCCACTGATTGTGCTCTAGTGGTGACGTTGAACAGAACAAACTCTAATCTGTGAAATAGTGCTACGGATTAAACGCCCAACTGCGCGGGGGGGGGGGGGGGGGGATTTAGCTATGTACGTGCTCGCCTAGGGTCTATTAGTCGTAGGATTAAACCACCTTGTCGGACCCATCGGTTTTCCCCCGTCCCAACTATATACTAACGGCCGTGGTATGTACTGTCCTGTGTGTGGGGAAGTGCATATAAAAGATCCATTGTTGCTTTATCAGTAGGTGTGGCTCATGGAATGGCGGTAGTGGATTTCCTCTAATAACTAACTAGTGGTGACAAGGCAGGAAGGAAGGAAATGTTTTATTTAACAACGCACTCAACACATTTTTTTAATTTACGGTTATATGGCGTCAGACATATGGTTAAGGACCAAACAGATATAGAGAGGAAACCCGCTGTCGTCACTTCATGGGCAACTCTTTTCGATTAGCAGCAAGGGATCTTTTATATGCACCATCCCACAGACAGCATAGTACATACCACGGCCTTTGTTACACCAGTTGTGGAGCACTAGCTGGAATGAGAAATAGCCCAATGATGCCACCGACGGGGATCGATCTTAAACCGACCGCGCATCAAGCGAGAGCTTTACCACTGGACTACGTCCCGTCCCCTAGTAGTGACAAAACCAAGGGTTCTGACGCATTCCCCACTTCCTCCCCATCCACTTAAGATAGGCGAAGTGTCAACCCCTCAGCGTCAACCTCCCAAATGGAGATGGTGACATCACAACCCAGTTGAATTTTGTCTGGTTTAGTACTTGTGGATTTTGATTAGCTAAACAGTGGCTAGAGATCCAAAATTGCTGTTGAGCCCATATCCGTCAACGTGTTTGGTAACTGTAATTGTTTTTAATCAACATAAGACAGAAATACAGTTTCATTAATTATTTACCCATGTTCATAACTGGTGGATCACAGGTCATGAGGTCCAACATCCACCCTCGCATGGCGCCCACAGACTAGCGCATATTTGCTAATATCACAGAATTCATTTTAAAATTAGTTGTCCCCTATTTATTTAAAAAAATTAAATTCCAAATTCTGGACAATTTGCACAGAAAATAATTGTTTGGTTAAAACCATCTCAGTATATTTTGAAACTATGGCCCTCTGATGTTTAACATGTAAAATTGATATTGAAATGTTTTTATTTGATGACTATGAATGCATACGTCAATTATGGAGTGTCACCCAGGTACCTTTACTTAAATGTCAATAAACCTAGTGCCGTGACATCGATTAATTTACATCTACTTTGCAAAGGTATCAAATTCTTAAAGTGTGTGATCACATACTTTGACTGCACTGTAAATGTAAGATATATATATATATATATATATATATATATATATATATATATATATATATATATATATATATATATATATATATAACTTTTTAACTTGGGAATACGAGCAATTGCGGAATATCAGCATATTTTGCGAACCAATCTTGAGCCTGCAATAAAAATGTATGAAATGGCATTTTAATTGGACAGAGTATCGGAGAGTGTGAGATAAATCATTATTAAAGCAGAAATGTGTGTCAAAATGTGAAGGCTGTACCGACACGGCTAGGTTGCATTAAGAGGAGACAACTCAGTCAGTCGGATTCTGTTATTCAGAGACCGATTTTACAAAACACTGCAGTGTTCAAGATCATTTCTTTAAAACTACATGTAAAATGTGCACTACTAATTGACTAACTGCACACTTGGAAGCTGCTTGGCTTTGGGTATATACCTATATAGTTATTTATAAATACAGAGCCGGATATAGGGATCGAGGGGGTCCAGGAGACATATAACCCCTATACATATTCCCCTTTTATTATTTTCCCATTGGATGCCTTTTTGACGAGTTTCCATTACCGCCCCCCCCCCCCCCCCCACACACACACACACATCCCTGGATCCACCTTTGAAATATTTAATTTGATCAAATATGCTCTTATATTTTATACGTAGCATTTTAAAATGTATAATAAGGGACAAGGCGTAGCCCAGTGGTAAAGCGCTCGCTTGATGCGCGGTCGGTTTGGGATCGATCCCCGTCAGTGGGCCCATTGGGCTATTTCTCGCTCCAGCCAGTGCACCACGTCTGGTACACCAAAGGCTGTGGTATGTGCTATCCTGTCTATGGGGTAGTGCATGTAAAATATCCCTTGTTGCTAATCGAAAAGAGTAGCCCGTGAAGTGGCGACAGCGGGTTTCCTCCATCAATATCTGTGTGGTCCTTAACCATGTGTCCGACGCCATATAACCGTAAATAAAATGTGTTGAGTGCGTCGTTAAATAAACTATTTCCTTCCTTCCTTCCTTCCTTTAAAATGTATTAAAATATGTGTATTACACAAGATACGTATTCATTTCATACATCTTACCATTTTTATGCCAGTTTGTTTATTTGTTTGCTTGCTCCTTAGGCCTATTTGTTTTTGATTTTTACAGTCTGTATCATTGTGATCAATAACACACATTGCTAATCCTTGTTTTTGTGAAATAATAATAATAATAAATATGTTGGAATCTATTTCGCTTAAATGCTTGAAGTGTGACTTTCCTACTGTTGGTGTTTCTGAAGGATTAAGAACCTACAGAGAACGCCAGAGAACTGTTGAAGCCGAGAGAATTCCATAACGGTATCCCACGGTACATCGGCGAAGTGTGTGTCGGGGTCACGCCAGGTGGACTACCCGTGTTTACGACGGCCATCAGCGTGTAGCTGTCGTTAACACGACGTTAGCTCAAAAAATCAACGCGTTCTGGCAAATGTGAGCTATGCGGTCCCGTGTACAAATGCATTGTCCTCCGTAAATATATTAAATTCTGAAATAATATACTTACGTTAAATACGCACATCATAATACTCTTAGTAACACTTAATCCAGTCTTGTTCATTGTCTTTTCGTAAATAAATGAGATACTAAAATAGAGTGTAATTAACTATTTTATGGTATTTTACAGGACTGAATATAGAAAAAAGTTTGTTTTGTTTAACGACACCATTAGAGCACATTGATTTATGAATCATCGGCTATTAGATGTCAAACATATGGTTATTTTGACACAGTCATAGAGAGGAAACCCGCTACATTTGTTCATTAGTATCAAGGGATATTTTATATGCGCCATCCCACAGACAGGATAGCACATACCACGGCCTTTGATAGACAAGTCGTGATGCAGTGGCTGGAACGAGAAATAACCCAATGGTCCATCGACGGGGATCGATCCCGAGCCGACCGCGCATCAAGCGAGTGCTTTACCACTGGGTTACGTCCCGCCTCTGAATGTAGAATGTAGAATGTAGTCAGGATATTATATTGCGAAACACCGACTTGATTTCCGCTTTTACACGTGTTAATGCAAATATACAAAGTGGTGGGGGAAACGATGTGTGATAAGAGGGTGGGGGTATGATCAGCCATGGCTACCCCAGTGGGGGCGGTGAGGGGGGGGGGGGGGGGCATAAGAAACAAAACTAAAGTGTTATTTAAACAAAGCATTCTTAGAGGAAATGAACACTGAAACAGATTCACGGACTCGCCAGACATTGAATAATAATTACGTTGTCAATTCTGGAACAGGTCTAAGTACGGAAAAAAATACGCAACTGAATGAATGATATATATATTTATTTATTTATTTATAATGAGTAGACATAATTGTTCAATCATAATGTTGCTGATGCAGCGAATGAATAAATGTTTACCGACACCCCAGCACAAAACTACACATCGGCTATTGGGTGTCAAACAAAGGTAAGTATATGAATATGATTGTTTATATTAAAAATAAAAATTATATAATTATGTAAAACCAAAGTGTAAAGAGCTGTGGGGAAAGTACAATACAATACAAAAATCAAGGTAAGTATATTTTAAAACTGCATAAAATAATATATTTTTAAAATTTAAAATATGTTGCCAAATATATCGTTTCACGTCGGTTTGAGATGCTTACACTCCAAAATGTAGCGCATAGGCGTACGGGCTCCCATTTTTGTAGGTGGCAGTATGGCTTGGGCCCGAATTAAACGAAAATGCCCCAGTCTTAATAATATTATATTAGCATTACTGCCAAACAGCTATATAGTGTTGTAAACAAATCACTGCGCATTTTTACATGGATTACAACTAATTTTGAGAGTAGAATCGTGGAAATACATGATAAAAAGGTATCAGTTTAGCACATTTTGCACGAATATCGATATAATGTTTGTCAGAATTTGAGGTTTTGCTCCAGCACTACGCTTATGCACACAGTCAGTGTACACTGACAATGTTCACACAGAATCCTTTCAAAAAGGTCTCAGTTTAGCACATTTTGCACGAATATCGATATAATTTGTGTCAGAATTTGAGGTTTTGCTCCAGCACTACGCTTATGCACACAGTCAGTGTACACTGACAATGTTCATACAGAATCCTTTCAAATAAATGAATGCGACGAATATGTATGACCGATGCGGGCACGACACAAGACTACTTCATCCTTCCTGCTCCGACTGTAAGAAGACTGCCACTCTCAGGACTGGCTTAACAAAATGAAGCGTGTTCGCGACCGCACCATTCCAGTCATGTTGCCAAGTCAAAAAGATATATTGGTTAATATGATATTTAAAATCACTATAAGGGATACCAATACTGACACGGGGAAAACTGAAAGCAGACTTGACAGCAAAATCTGTCTTTTCATTGCCCTACAACACTTACATTTTCTTGCTTAGAATAACATAAATATCAGTGTAATATCAATATAGTAAATGGATTTCTTTGTTTGTATGAGCTAAATATAGATTTGTGCCTATAATACTTCGTACGTATCAGTTTAGTTATATTTCATCCCAACCACCAAACTAAATTTTAAATAATTTAGTTAAAGGGCATCACAAATGATATTATAGAAAAAGAAAAAGGGCGTAGGTTTGGCATTCTCAGAGAAGACAGACTATGTAGAATTTGCAATACTGGTTTTATATAAGATGAATTTCATTTCATCCGTGTGTGCCCTGTTCTAGGTGACTTAAGACATTTTTTTTCACCAAACTATTGTGTTAAAATTCCTCTACTTGAGAATAGTGTGCACCTTTCTCAGTCTAAAGAATACTTAACCATGAAAAGCTAGCTATATGCATTAAGAAAGCAATGGACATACGTAACGAAATTCTGCGGTATTAGTATTAATATAGGATGTATGAAAAGATGAACGTATTTTGTGTATCTAGTTATATATATATATATAACTAGATACACAAAATACGTTCATCTTTTCATACATCCTATATTAATACTAATACCGCAGAATTTCGTTACGTATGTCCATTGCTTTCTTAATGCATATAGCTAGCTTTTCATGGTTAAGTATTCTTTATGTATATATGTATGTATATATAGTGAAATATTAGTATTTCGATATATACAGTATGACATATTTGCATATACAGAGATGTGATTGTAATTGCTTTTAGCTTTTTATCCGATTTCAACTAAAATGGTTTTAGTACTAAACTGATATATATGCCATGCTTGTAACGGAGCGAAAGAAATGGACAAGTAATACACATATTTGTTTATATACTGTATTGAAACTTGAATGTACACCTTGTTTATATATATATATATATATATATATATATATAATTTAAATGTGTACGTATGTCATGTATGCACCTGAGTAAAATAGATGTACTTTGGGCTAGAGGCCTTAACGTTGAATAATCACTTTTGTATTTGTATTTAATAATGTGTGTATTGCCAATTAATCCGTTGCCTATACTAATGGCTAAACATAGAGTACACACCCCTTAAACCTTTCCAGAACAATATATTGCTTTATTGCTGCTTCCTTCTAAATAAATATACAGCACAATTTACTACTGGATCTGAATCTCCTAAAATAGACAACGACAGAATACCTACTGCGCACTATTTTGATAGTATAGTACTTTTGTTTGTTTTTATATTTTATTGCAGTTGACCTTACATTTGTGTGACCCCGTGCGTGTGCAGAAGTCACCATAGAGGTTGTAACTGAAATTACCTGGAAGATCTTTAAGACACGAGAGAAATTCACACATGCACAGTGTAGTACTACTAAAGTCACATTTAATTACACGATAACTTGACATGTGATAACATTATAATCGCTCTTGAAAGGAAGACAGATATGACATGCATGAAAGACACCGGTAAACCAGCAGCTATTACGTGTCAAACTGTATGCACAGTGTTGGGGACAAAATAACGCATACCATGACCTTTGGATGGAATGAGAATAACCTATGTAGCATGCCCCTGTCCATCCTTTCATCTGTCTGTCCGTTAAGATTTCTTGTCCTGAATATAATTTACTTTTCCATACTTCATTAATTAATTTATTTTCGTGCTTATATCTAATTAAGGTCTTGGACAAATCAGCTATCTGAGACAAGGGTTGGTTATTAGTGAGAGAGGTATCTAGTGTCGTTCAGCCGGTATCCGGATGCGAACCCACTACCCACCAGGCTACAAGTCTTCCTTTATGTTTGATATTGGGTTATCAAACGTCAGTCCATCGTCGAATTATGATGATGTGTTGTAAGCAGCTACTGACGACTTGGGTTGCAGATTTTGAAATAAAGGCCATAAACGTTCCCAAAGGGATTTCTCGGATTCTCCAACGTAAAATCGTAAAATGTAGGGGTGGGGGTGGGGCTCCCTTAGATCCGCCACTGTAATTCAAATTTAAATTGTGATGTCCCTCGTTAAAGCTTATGACAAGTGAACATTATTTAAGTCGAGATATAAATAAATGTTTATGTATATACATGTATATTGTTAATCTTAAACAGAGAAAAACTCTCACCAAATTTAAACACATTAAACTTTTGACAAAGATGAATATTATTATGGATGTAAATACATATGACAAAAACAAGTTAGTCATAGCTTGCAATGACCTTGGACCCCGTGTAACGAGTGTCGAGCCGCGTCACTCTTAACGTCAAAATACGTTATCTATGACGTACACACAACTTATGACAGCTAGTTTTGACTGCGTACCCTCTACAAGAACTAACAGCATGACAGTGGTATCTTCTGGAAACACAGTATGAGTTTAATTATTCAACATGGCGAATTGTTATTGTAATTGGTACACGTGTGCACTTGTAAAACTTGAGAAAATTTATATAAATAAATACTAATTTACAAGATGAACATGTTCATTAAGTCCTACGTTACAAATTGTATATTTTCAGTGAATATACAATATACAATATAAACATGTCCGCGAAATAATAAAGCGCGCGCACACACACACACACGTACGCACGCACGCGCTCGCACACACGTATTATAAATACGGATTTATTAAATAATTTGTTTATACATACACCCTCTCACCCCAACATCCCCAGAACAGATTAAGCTTATAAAGTCTATTATTTTGAACAATTAGATATTTTGAAAATATATCACTTGAATATTCTTGCGTTAGATATTTACTAAGTGCAGTAAAAGTTTTCTATCATGTCCAAAGATTCACACCAATAGTGTCTTTAAAAAGAGAACATTATTGTTTAGCAATGAAACGGATATAGTACCTTACTTGGTATTAAGTATGTGGTAATTGGTATGTGTGTATGGGGGAGGGGAGTCTATATTAGAGAAAGAACGGTTGCTAAAACGTCTCTCAGAGTGCAAAATTCGATTAAAAAATATTATATAGTTAACCGATATTTCGCTTTGCCTATTAGGTCTAATACACGTTGTGCATAACTACCCAGTTGCACTCACCCACCGCTTCTCGAATCGTCTACATAAAAACGAGTGCCTTTTACTTTTAAATGTTACTGTCGAGTCATATTGTGCATAGGCTACATGTTGGTGTTCTACACAGGAAATGGCAATGTCATAAATATAAGAAACAGAGGTCCTTTTTTTTTTATACCATTCTGCTATAAAATATCCTGTGTGGTCGACATTTATGTGTTGTGGAAACAACGGCGAATACGTTAATGTTCATTCTAATTAGATAGGAGGTGTAAGGAATGTTCCTTTAAACACAATTCAGTACGTTTTAAACGACAAGTGTCTAGTATTATAAATAATTTGACATGTGACTTAGTGAGTGAAAGAAAAAAAACCCAGCTTCCGCCAGAAAGGTTGCTTTAAATTTGCTGATTATGAAGTAAGGAACCTAGGTCAGATCAGGTCAGAGTCATCAATTGTCGGCAGTTTCCGGCAAACATCGGAGATCGGCTACCTCCCCCCCCCCCCCCCCCCCCCCCCCTAAAAAAAAACCCCAAACAAACAACAAAAAGAAAACAAAACAAAAAAACCCACACCAAAAAAACAAAACAAAAAACAAACAAAAAAACCCAACAACAACCAAGACTGGCACGCTTAACTTAGTCGAGCGCGGTAGTTGAGTATTGTGGTTTATGACGGCAAACAAATTTATTACGCCGTGTATGTATGGTTTGGTGGCTGGTGTCCTTTAACGTGGACATTCAAAACAAGCTGTTGTAGCGCACGGCTGTTCTGGGCACAGGTACCGGCCTCGGCCGGCTCCTTCGTCCAGGACAGGCGGTACACTTACTGACGGACTTCATTTATAAGAGTTGGGATCTAGCTCGGGTCTCACTACACAGCTGACAACCACTATAGTTCCTAATTGTGACATATGTTGTGGTTCGCATATTCACTTGAAGTAATTGGGGAATAATTAAAACAATTTGTATGTTTGATGGTAAGCCTTCTGACTTTTTGCGACATGGGTGTATAGCGGAAGAGACACCCGGAGTCAATCGGTTAATGGACCACCTGTTCGGACCGGTACTACAGCCAGATGCGTAGCTATAGCAAAACACTAAGACGAAAATGCTCTCAATTTTGGAGTGAAAATAAATGCTTATATAGTATATGTTCGCAATGGTGTATGTTGTTAGTGCCAACGAGAACGTGTTCTATTGGCAATCTTTATTTGAAGTTGTGCAATTTAACATGGATTTCAATGGCAGATGACATCTGTGTAGTGAGACCTCAGTCAGATTGAACCACTTCAGTGGACCCATTATCTGATTGGTGGGTTCTCCGTCACAACCAGTGCACCACGACTGGTATATCAAAGGCCGTGGTATATGCTGTTCTGCCTGTGGGAAAGTGCATATAAAAGATCCCTTGCTGCTAATGGAAATTGTAACGGGTGCCCTCTATGACTACGGGTCAAACATTTACCAAATGTGTGACATCCAATAGCCGATGATTAATAAATCAATGTGCTCTAGTACTGTCGTTAAATAAAACAATTTATTTTTCAGAACAATACTGAAATATTATCAATTTACGGGCAACAAAACACTTCGTTTACAAACTGCTAAACCTGACTCAGAGGTTAAATTCTATGCATAAACTGTTTAGCACACACACACACACACACACACACACACACACACACACACACACACACACACACACACACACACACACACACACACACACACAAAACACACACCTTTCCTTATCTTAGTTGGTCTGACAAGAACTGATGCTTTCAGGTACCAATAAATCAAATAAAATCATATTGACGGTAAAGTGGAGCCCGTAGATTACAATGATATTACGTAACGCTATTGTTCGTCTCATGGAGAAGAAGTTTGGCTTCCAGAAGATCAATAGCTATCTAATCTAAGAAAGTATTGTACGCGTATGTGTGTGTGTGTGTGTGTGTGTGTGTGTGTGTGTGTGCGTGCGTGTGTGTGTGTGTATTTATGTATGTGTATGTGTGTGCGTGTGTGTACGTGTGGGTATGTGGGCAATTTCATTACAGTGCTATTACGTCACACTATTGTTCGTAGATTGGTAACAATGTTTATCTTCCAGAAAATCAACACCGATCTAAAAAAAAACCAACCCAATTTGCACGTGTGCGTGTGCGCGCGCGCCCGCGCCCGTGCGCACGTGTGTATGCTAATTCCACGGTGTTACATAATGCATTTATGTGACGATGACACCATTTGACTTCCACAATGTCTACAACGATCCAACACGACAAAGAGAAATATATTTTTCTTTAAAACTGTTTCTTTGTTTCTGTTTGCCTATCAGGTGGTCATCCAAGTAATAACCGTGTCCGACTTTACTTATGTTTGGTGATCCGACGAGAACGGGTGTTTTTGCTTCGACCAACTAAAATCGTATTAAAGGGACATTCCTGAGTTTGCTGCATTGTAAGATGTTTCCAACTAATAAAATATTTCTACGATTAAACTTGCATATTAAATATATTGTCTTGTTTAGAATACCAGTGTCTGTATATTCAATGTGTTTCTGGTCGTCTTAATATTTGTAAGAAGCCCAAACTGGATTTTGTCTTCAAATAATTTCGTACGTACGAAAAAACATATTTTAGTAAATAAAATTAAATTTAACCCAGTACAAATATTAGAACAGTCAGAAACACGTTTAATATACAGCAACTAATAAGTTATGCAGAAAATATATTTAATATGTGATTACAATCGTTAAAAAGTCTCTGGTAGTCGATAACATCTTCAAAATTGCAGCAAGCTCAGGAATGTTCCTTTAATGGTATTGATACGTTTTCTTAACAAAATTCATTGTGACTAAGTATGAAGTTACTAGGGCAGTACATACACAGATTGTGATACCTCTCATTCCATACTATTCGAAGAAACTGTGGAACCCCTTCATTGAAATGACGTTACGTCACGCTATTGTTCGTCGCACGAAAAAAAAGTTTTGCTGCCAGACCACCAATAGTGATCAAAGAAAAAAACCCATATTGCACATGTGTGTGTGTGTTTTTTTGTTTTTGTCTGTGTGCGTCTCTCCCTCCCTCCCTCCCCCCCCCCGTCTCTCTCTCTCTCTCTCTCTCTCTCTCTCTCTCTCTCTCTCTCTCTCTCTCTCTCTCTCTCTCTCTCTCTCTCTCTCTCTCTCTCTCTCTCTCACTTTGCTTATCTTCGGTGGTCCGATGAGAACGGGTCACTTCGGGTGTCACGAGACCAAATAAAATCCTGTTGACGCTAATGTTAAGATTTCTTACTAAAATTCATAGAAACTAGGTATGACCAAGTATACACAGAGTGTGATACCTGTGCTCAACACGTTTCGAAAAAACTGTGGTACACCTTCAACAATCTAAAAAAAAAATATGCATGTTTATGTGTGTGTGTGTGTGTGTGTGTGTGTGTGTGTGTGTGTTTGTGTGTGTTTGTCTGTGTGCGCGCGTCTCTTTCTCTCTCTCTGCCAGACCACCAATAGTGATCTAAGAAAAAAAATATTGCACGTGTGTGTGTGTGTCTGTGTGTGCGCCTCTCTCTCTCTCTCTCTCTCTCTCTCTCTCTCTCTCTCTCTCTCTCTCTCTCTCTCTCTCTCTCTCTCTCTCGCGCGCGCTTATCTTTGGTGGTCCAACGAGAACTGATACTTCATTACAATGCTATTACGTCACGCTATTGTTCGTCGCATAAAAACGGATAAAGAAAAAGACTATCTATTTGATGACACTCTACCACGTTTTAACTCGACGCCTTTTGAATGTCTAACATCTGGTAATTGGGAAAATCATGATAGAAGACCATACGTAAAGTAATTAATTTTCTTTGATAGTTTTCTATGAAATGTGTTACTTAAACAAGGTCGATCCAGGTGATTGGTATAATGTCTACATGTTTTGTATTTCACCTGACAGCTTTGCAGTATAATACCACATGGTCACTGTCTTGTAAACAGAAATGTTGACGCTACACATGCGTAAACGTGTGTGTCAAACTAGACATCACAACAGCTTCATGTCAAACGAGATAGCAGTATTTTACGGTGGATAAACTTTCGATAGTAATTTCGGTTCTGATCTCACCTGAGGTACTTGGGTCGAATCATCGTATCCTGAGGTACTTGGGTCGAATCATCGTATCCTGAGATACTTGGGTCGAATCATCGTATCCTGAGGTAAACCTACTCTCTGATTTGTTTTTTTCCCGTCCCAACCAGCGCCCGAAGACGTATCAAAGGTCGTGATATATTTTGTCCTGTCTGAAGGAAAGTGCATTTAAAAGATCCCTTGCTGCTAATTGAAAAATGTAGCAGGTTTCCTAAACGTTTCAAAAATTATCAATTGTTTGACATCAGTAGCCGATGATTAAATTAAACAATGTACTCTAGTGATGTCATTAAATAAAATAAACTTTAACTTTTACTTTTGAGCGACCAAATATGGCAACATGCTGTTCAGTGCCTCCTTTGAATATTTAACCAAAAGGCATTAGGTCTAAACATTTCAGTAAAGTACTAGAGGCAGAATTACCAGTAATTTAATTTAATTGTTTACAGCAACACAAAAATTTACTGTAGGCCTATAGAAGCAAAACAGTGACGTAATGAAATTATAACGGGCTAATCTCCTCTTTATAATTTGAAAATATCATAAATGTTACAGTAGATTATACGCGGTACATAATGCTTTTAATAAGGTAGTTTCCAATGTAAATAAAATTACATTGAAAACAAGATGCTTTATCTAGAAAAATAACTGAATAACATTCAGTAAACATTAATGTGTAACATGTGGCTACTGACTACCAAACACCATTTGTATAAAATTAAAAACAAAGTGATGAGAGGAAAACTCGAATATCAATCGGCTGTAGTTTGAAGTATTTCTTTCTCAAAATTTGCGAAGAAAGTGCCCGGCGTTTGAAGAATAATCCAATAATTGCATAAGGTTACAGTAATATATCTTAGAACTTCCCCAATTTACCCAAGTGTAATAACATAGTAATATGTCATCTGGAGTTTTCTTTTTGTAGCCTACAATTTAACATACGACTGTGACACCAGTCTAGTAACAAAAACATCCTTTCTACCATTTCGTACTTCACCTACTCTTTCAGATTACCTGCAATGAACATTAATAAATTAAATAACTGTACCAATTTGTTTCAAAAGGATGCCAAGAATGAAATAGCTGGCTTCCAAGTGACCTTTTGTGTACACTACGTTATCCAGGACGTTCACCAGATCTGTCCATTTGACTTCTGAGGTCAAAATGCCACAACGAAGAGTGGAGTTCATTCGTATTTTGAAAGTATATGTTTAATATGTATAATATGTCTGTTACGCACAGTTATACTTGAATACTATATATTTTCGCTGCAATCCTAATTTCGTATAAAGTCAGATTTATTATGTTTTAGAGAGCCAACATAATTTCGTTTTGGATTCGACACTCTCATATTAGATTAAAACCGTGTGTAGATACAGACATAAAGAACTGACTGCACGTCATTAAAAACAAGCACATGGCTTTCCTGCCATTCATAATGGGGCGGGGGAGGAGGTACCCCCTACTGCTGGAGAAAATCCTAAAATTCGGGAGAAAACGATAGAGATGTTCGGGCAAAATGAGCTGACCTGAAATCTTTCTAACCTGTTTTTCCATCATTCTACCCACAGTGGTAGACTAACATTTATTCATGTACAAATGCATAGTAATTTGTTTGCAACCTTATATAGCTGTTTGTTAGTAATGCTAATATGTATAGGGCCTAAATGTTGTTATCCAGATTCGAGCATTTTTGTGTAATTTTGGCAAAAATTGGTCTGTCCACCCCTCCCCCCAATACGCCCGCGCCCCCTCGCCCCACCCCCAGGCCCCCGCTCCAACACAAATGAGAGCCCATTTTAGTTTGTACGAAGCAAAAATATTAGAATGTGAAATCCACTTTTAGCTACTACAAACAATAGTACAGTCGTTAAAAAAACTTCGTTAGCCTGAAATGTTTTAAAACTGCAGCAAACTAGACAGTCAATTTCATTTAAAGGGACTAGCGTGAGTTTGTTGCCATGATAGAATCTTTCCAGCTGACGTCTTTCTAATCACTAAACTTACACATAGTTACATTTTCGCGTGTTAGGGTCTACTCTGAGTTTGCTGCTATTGCAACATGTGTACGAAATACGGAGTCTTTTTGATGACTAACATTAAAATTTAAAACTATTTTTTTGTTTAGAACATCAGTGTCCGTATAATCATATTTGTTGTTTTTAATGTTTGTGTAAACCCAAACCGGATTTTACCTTCTTATAATTTCGTACTAACAAAAAAACTATACAGTAGGAAGTAAAATGAAAAATGACTACATCATTAGAAGATTACCACAAACACATTGGTCGCCCTAATGTGATATAAATAACTCAAAATACACGAAGGGTCAACGGGAATAACCTGTGATGTCACAGTTTTAGTTGGGTGATATTTTTGAATTTTAACTCTGTATGTAAGCGTGGAATATTTATACCTAAGAAAGCTTAATTTACCAACTACTTTTAAAAGGACATTCCCGAGTTTGCTGCATTGTAATATGTTTCCAACTAATAAAATATTTCTACGATTATACTTGCATATTAAATATATTTTCTTGTTTAGAATACCAGTGTCTGTATATTCAATGTGTTTCTGGTCGTCTTAATATTTGTAAGAAGCCCAAACTGGATTTTGTCTTCAAATAATTTCGTACGTACGAATTGTTTAGTTTGTTTAGTAAATAAAATGAAATTTAGCCTAGTAGGGGCCTACAAATATTATTACAATCAGAAACCCGTTTAATATACAGCCACTAATAAGTTATGCAGAAAATATATTTGATATGTGATTACAATCGTTAAAAAGTCTCTGGTAGTCGATAACACCTTAAAAATTGCAGCATACTCAGGAATGTCCCTTTAATGGCCTACCATAATTATAGGTTTTTAATTTAGTGTGTCATTGTGACCATCACATACACGACCGTTGTAATACTGTATAAGATATATATATATAATTAGGATATACAATGAAGTTTGATTTAAATTACTATAAAATTTAGGATAAACAGAACCACAATAACTATGCAGCCCATTGATTTATTAATCATCAACTGTTGGATGTCAAACCTTTGGTAATTCTATCACAGGATCTTTAGAGTAAACCCATTTTTTAATTAGCAGCAAGGGCTGTTTTATATGCATCTCCCACACAGGACAGCACATACCACGGCCTTTGGTATACAAGTTGGTTGGATGGGGGAAAAAAGGATAATAGGTCCACTGAGAAGATTCGATCCTACGACCCAAGCGAGTGCTTCACCGACTGAGCTGATATTTTTTTATAGTCCTACTAATGCTCCACGACTGGTACATTTAAACGCCGTGGGATGTCCTTTCCTGTCTATGAGAAAGTACATACTATAAAAGGGGCGGGACGCAGCCCAGTGGTAAAGCACTCGACATTGGACTATTTCTCGTTCCAGCCAGTACACCGCGATTGGTATACCAATGGTCTTGGTATGTACTACCCTGTCTGTGGGATGGTGCATATAAAAGATCCCTTGCTGTTAATCGAAAAGAGTAGCCCATGAAGTGGCGACAGCGGGTTTCCTCTCTCAGTATCTGTGTGGTCATTAACCATATATCTGACGCCATATAACCGTAAATAAAGTGTGTTGAGTACGTCATTAATTAAAACATACCCCCCCCCCCCCCCCAATATTCCTTTCCTTTAACTTGTATGGACGCTATTGGGCGCTGAGGAACACGAGTCAGCCACCTCGACGTAAACTCATTACCAGGAGTCGATCTGCAGGGTGTCAAGCAGACGATGTCCTCCTGGTCTCGCCGCGAGTCTGACCGTGTTGGGTGTCACGGGTTTCTCCTCACAGCTTGTAGCGCTGATGGATGTGCTGCAGCGAGGCTCTGGGAAGCAGCATTCCATCCATTAAACTGTTCGAGTGCACAGACAGACACTTCATCCTTAGATGTAACGTCTTTTTGCACCAGGTTCACTCTTCTTTTGTTTCCAGCTGAGGAGAGTTCATATCCCCTTTAACAGTCGGTGGCTAGCCCTATGTATTGAAAGGTTTGACTGGATGTTCACCTTGAAGCTTGACCTGCGTTCAGCGACGGAGGGTAACGCTAACGCGCCCTGGTTGTAATGATATTTAACACTCAGTCGCCTATACAGACAGGCGTCGATGGCATAGTAGACATTAATTAATCATCGGCTACTGGACGCTTCAAAGGAAACTCGCTACATTTTTCTATTAACAACAGGGGATATTTTATATGCACTTTGGAACACACAGGGCAGCACGTGACCTTTGATCTGCACGTCGTGGTGCACTGGTTAGGATCAAGGAAAACCCGAACAAGTCAATCGGTCTTAAGTCTGGTAGGTACTGATTTCGCATCTCAGTACTAGCTGTAAATTTTTTAACCAGATCTCAGTGTTCAAGGACACTATACCGACTACTAAGTTGTATAACTTAAAGCAAAAAAGATTTTGAACTAGTAATTACTAATCGTTAACTCACTGCATGGGCACACAGCCCAAATAGCCGAGGCTTGTGTCCAGAACAGCATAAATGAAGCTTATTTGAATATAAGCGCGAAAATCGAGTTAAAATATAAATAAATATATAAATTAGTCAGTAATCAATAAACAACCAAGCAACCAAGCAACCAACCAATCAACCAAACAAACAAGCAAGTAAGCAAGCATGAAAGCAAGCAATTAATTTTTTTTTTAAACTTAGTAGAGAATGTTAATATAGCAAACTAAACTCACCTTGCTGTATATTGTTATATTTGTATTTAGATGCACCTTTTAGTCACCTTGTTTTGTGGGAAAATATAATATCTTCATACAAATGAATACTTAGCTAATCTGGCCTATGCCGACTTAACATATTAAAAAAAAACATTGGACACCCTTCACTTATATAATAAAGAAACGAACATAGCACTGCTGTAAAGCGGACAGCCGTCAAAGGTTTGTAATGGCACAATGTTTTGTTTCGTGAAACCACTAGAGCACATTGATTTATTAATCATCGGCTATTGGATGTCGAATACTAATATTTGGTAAATCTGACACATAGTCATCAGAGGAAACCCGCTACATTTTCCTAATGAAGCAAAGGATCTTTTATATGCACTTTTCCACAGACAAGAAAGCACATACCAAGGCCGTTGACCAGTTGTGGTGCACTGGTTGGAACGAGGTGGTTCGATCTGTGGGATGGTGCATATAAAAGATCCCTTGCTGCTAATCGAAAAGAGTATCCCATAAAGTGGCGACAACGGGATTCCTCTCTCAATATCTGTGCTGTCCTTAACCATATGTCTGACGCCATATAACCGTAAATAAAATGTGTTGAGTACGTCGTTAAATAAAACAGTTCCTTCCTTCCAAATGTTTGACATCCAATAGCCGATGATTAATAAATCAATGTGCTTTAGTAGTGTCGTTAAACAAAACAAACTTTAACTTTATATCGACGTGAACTCACATGATTGACTCTCTCAATAGACCATCCATCATCGACATGAACTCACAGAATTGACTCTCAATAGACCATCCTTCATCGACGTGAACTCACAGGATTAACTCTCAGTAGATCATCCGTCATCGATGTGAACTCACAGAATTGACTCTCTCAGTAGATCATCCATCATCGACGTAAACTCACAGGATTGACTATCAATAGAGCATTCACTAAAGGTGTCATTTCACAGGACTGACCTTCAACGAAAATGTTTGTTTGTTTTATTAGTCAACGGCTACTGGATGTCGAAAATTTGGTAATTTTTAAAACGTAATATTAGAGAAAGAAAACCCGATACCGTTTTCATTAGCAGCCAGGGATATTTTGTATTCGCTTTCTCACAGACAGGACAGTACATACCATGACCTTTAATACAGCAAACATGGGACACTGGATGGGATGAGAGAAAAAAAAACAATCAAAGAGGTCCACTGAGGTGATTCGATCCTACGACGCAAACACCTCAGGCAAACGCTCTACCGATTGAGTTAGATTCCGCGCATCAGAGATATGACCTCACAGAATTGACCCCAAGTAGAACGTCCGCCATGAAATGCGAGTGCACAAGATTTACCGTAGATCATGCTTTTAATGGAACATTATTCATCTCACATGTATCATACTAATCTAATAGCCTCGATCTCTATTGGGATGCGACTAAAACAATAATTGTTTTCCCATTTTCATGCAATAGACAGAAAAAATATGAATACTGATTTTGTGAAGATGAAAAGTTTTTGACTTGTCATAATAAAAGATCGGAATTGGGGTGCAAAATTATTAATTCAGTTATGAAAGTTTATTGACAAGAATGGCTATACATTACGATCCTCTACCCAACCACCCCATCCCCCAACATCATCTAAGGGGATCGCCATTCCCCCGCTCTCTGCCTCCCTCCAGCATCATATTGTTCGCTTATGAGTAAAACCAGTAGAGTCTGTGTAACAGAACTTCTGAATAAGAAAATATCAATTATTGCATTTAATTATCCCGTTATCTACCTGCCAAACCTCGAGGGCTTCTCTGAATGAAGTCATCTGTCACATGGACCCTAGTACAGTTTTTCAATCAGGTACAATACCCTCATCCATCACACAGAGCGAGAGAGAGAGAGAGAGAGAGAGAGAGAGAGAGAGAGAGAGAGAGAGAGAGAGAGAGAGAGAGAGAGAGAGAGAGAGAGAGAGAGAGAGAGAGAGAGAGAGAGAGAGAGAGAGAGAGAGAGTTTACAAATGCGATCTAAATCAATTCTGCACCTGTTACTTGCGACATAAATGACAGATGAAATAGGAAGTAAGCCCGTGCGTCTATATGCAGGACTGGTGTGGGAATAAAACCATCAGCCGTTGACAGCCCGAGACACCGCGCTGACATGGAGAAGATGCATGACTTCTCTCACTGCATGTGGGTCACCTTTGATGGCCAGGGGAAGATGGACACCTGTCTAGCGCAAGATGTCGGCTCAGAGGAACCCGGCTGCGGGACGTGGAGTGATGTCAGCTGCTAATGGTGCTGAGCGGAGTGCAGTGTAGCAGCAGCAACAGTTTGGAGAATACGTTTGGTGGGAGAGGCAGAGCCGTGGATACCCTGGGCCGGGCAGGCAGATAGAGCCATGGTGCAGGTTTCGCTCTTGTTCCTGCTGTCCTTCATGAGGGATCAGCTTAACCATGGTGAGTCTGAACACTGATTATATAATACTCCGTGTGTAGTTGCTACATCCATTAATCATTAACATTGTAATGTGGTTACGCTGCAGATACCTCAAATCAATTATCACAGTGCGGAACATTAGCTTTAAAATAATGATGGCCAACTGGACAAAGTAAAATAAATATCACTGGTCCTTATTAAACTTAGCTTGCTAGCCCTAGGCTTATTGCATTGGAAGGAAAAACCAAATGGCAGATTTGTCGTATCACATTCTCTTTGTTTTGCAGTATGAATTTAATCTGCAGTTGATGGTTGCTTGTCGGACAATCGCAAGTAGTCAACAAAGGCCGCCTGGTGCGTCTAGAAAATTGACAATTTTCAACCATGTTCCATTGTCAATAATGCTAAAAGAGACTATTTTCAGTTTTGGTTTTTATTAAAACAGACATAAGGTCAAACTCGACCATGTTGAGTGTCACACTAATTCTTGAATATTCGATTCTTTGCTGTACCGATAGATTCTTACCACAAGGCACCGTTAGTGCTGTAGGTTTTTCTTTATACCAAATCAATCACATTACTCGTAATCTTGAAATGATTGTCCTAAGCCTATATTCGTTGAAATGGAGGGGTCGGCTCATCCACGGTGAGTCTTCCATACAGTGTGTAAAGCGGTTTTGTGTTTCATTTAAGACTTCTCTGTTATTTCTTTTACGTTCATCGGGTTCTGAAAAAAAAAATCATCCGCAAAATGTGTGAATAGGTGAAGCCGTTCTCACATAAGTTTGTGGATGATTTTTTGTTGTTCATACCCAGATGAACGTAAAAGAAATAACAGTCAATACTTATAATTAAAGTTGAATCAAACTTGCTAATAATAACACTAAAAGTTCATACTTTATTTTGAATTATGTCCACAAACAATAACGCTCAATAAGACAACTTGCCCAGATAAAATGATGTTATCAGATATGACGTTCCCTGACGACGTAATTTTTATATTTATCGAGGTGTGAACAAACTCCCGTCGCTACGTCTGGACCAATGTAATGACGTTATATTAAATTGAATGTAACGGAAATTTAATTATTCTTGCATGAACGTCAAACATGACCATGTTCAATTTATAAATAACCATTTTTGGGTACGATCATTTCAACGGTTATGATTATTTCAATGTAAGATAAAAAAAAAAAAAAAAAGTACGTTTTTCACGTTTCCCCCCAAATGCTTGTTTTTCATCTACTGGATGGGAGAAATATAATCCTCCATTATGCATCCATGTGGGACAGGGCTATTCCACCCTCGGATACATAATATGATGTCAGAGACTCAGCAAGCCTCATCCTTGACAACAAATTATGTACCCTCGGGTGGAATAGCCCTGTCCCACATGGACACATATGAAGGATTCTTTTAATATTGTATTGAATGTGACGGAAATTTAATTATACTTGCATGAACGTCAAACATGACCATGTTCAATTTATAAATAATCTTTCATAAATATCAAATCAGCATAGTTTCCCTCCAGTTTCATTTCACCCGCAACCACAACCTGCAGAAAATGTGGTCAGACGTCATTACCAAAGGACACTGTCAGTATTGTAGGTACCGGTCTCGATGATGTAGTGCTTAAGCCATCGGAATTAAGGCTGGTAGGTACTGGGTTCGTTTCCCGGTACCGCCTCCGACCCACAGCCATTTTAACGACACAGTGGGTAGGTGTAAGTCCTCTTACACCGACTTCTCGCTCACTAACCACTTAAAACTAATTACTAACCTTAACTAGATAGAAGCACGAAAATAGGTGTAAATGAAATGAAATAATATTGTAGGTTTCTTTACACCAAAACTGTTTTTGTTGCCGATTACGTTAAAGATTAGTTGGTTTGCAGCCATTAAACTTGAGAGGCCATTAAACCAGAGAGGCTAGCTGAAACGCGGCGAGTCTTATACTAATTACACCAGACAACAAAGAATATGTCTTGTATGTAATACTAATAATATAGAGGATGAATATCATTTTTTGCTTGTATGTCCATGCTATAGAGACCTTAGAGTCAAATATTTCAAAAAATGTTATTGTTCATGGCCTTCAATGCTAAATTCATCTATTTTTCTATGCATCGTCGTCAAGAATTAATATCATAATTCATGTTTCCTCCTCGAATTAAGTATTAATTATAGGTCATAAGTGTATTAATATTTTTATATAATATTTATCATATCCATATTACCATTTGTTGCGCATTGTATATATATCATGTTTCAGCCAATGGCTGATCACAGCTATGGCTAAATAAAATTGATTTGATTTGATTTGACTAACTACACCGCGCCCAGTGCCGTGCTGCGTAGATCAAAGATTAGCATCGTAACATGATTACATTAGTCCAAATCAAGTCCGATCTAATTGCCGATGATGTTAAAGAAATTACCACGCGCTCTATTAAGTTCTATTCAAATAGTCAGCAGGCGCGAGTGCCGGAAACTGTGTGGATATGGTGGTGGTCTGAAATGTAGAGAATAAGGTTTCTAAGGATTTCGAGTCAGGTTCCCCTGAATAATATATATAAATATAAAAAAAGAAAAAAAGAAAAAAAAGAAGAAGCAACCCCCCCAAAAAACCCCCAAAAACCCCCCAACAACAACAAAAAACAACAACACCCAAACAACAACAACAAACAAAACCCAAGAACATTCGCTTGTAGCCAGGTGGATGATTTTACCTGGTCGAAAGGGCCAGCTCGACCATGGTGATTCTAATATTAGTCTCAGATTACCAACTGCAACAACAAAGTTGACCAACTTCTGCTATCACGACTTCTACGACTACCCATACCTAACATTATATTGATAATTGCGCACTTAGTTCTGTCCATAAATTATTTGCATTGTGCACCTCAAGCGCAGGAGCTTCCCCAGGATCGATCCCCGTCAGTGGGCCCGTTGGGCTATTTGTTGTTCCAGCCAGTGCATCCACGACTGGTATATCAAAGGCCTCCCACCTCAGTCTGGATTGTCCCCTTCAGACTGGATTATCAAGGCTGAAGACACTGAGTCGCATTCGCACGTCTCAAAAACTAAAGTGTACATAACAGCTTTACACAAAATAAATATATATTAATTTATGTGGTTAAGATAATATTTCCACAAATTACTACCGATATATATTACTACCAATCAGAGCTACAGTTGCTTTTACTCCGGAGATTACTACCACTACTTACTACCACTATTACTACTACAACTGCTACTACTACTACTACTACTACTACTACTACTACTACTACTACTACTACTACTACTACTACTACTACTACTACTGCTGCTCCTGCTGCTGTTCTTGCTGCTACTACTACTATTACTACTACTGCTGCTGCTCCTACTGCTGTTCTTGCTGCTACTACTACTATTACTACTACTACTACTGCTGCTGCTACCACCACAACTAGTACTACTACTACCACTATTACTATTTCTACTACTAGTGTTGCTACAACTGTTGCTGCTGCTACTAGCTACTACTACCTCTATTACTACTACTACTTCTACTACTAATACTACTACTTCTACTACTACTACTACTACTACAGCTGCTGCTGCTGCTACTACTACTACTACTGCTGCTGCTGCTGTTGCTGCTACTACTGCTGTTACTACTACTACTACTACTGCTACTACCACTCCCACCACTACTAAAAATGATGATGATGATGATGATTATGATGATGATGATGGTTACAATGATGATAAAATTACAAAAAAATCATGCCACATTTACTCAACTAAACAAAAGCCGACCTTACCATATAAGGGGAGCTATCACTCTCGCTCTTCGTGACTCAGTCTAGTTACAGGAGAGCCGGTTTAAACTCCTATTAGCATGTGAATTTATATGGTTGGTATGTGCCCATATCTCAAATGGCTCCCTGTAATCTGCGTTAGGTGAGTATCGTTTTAAACTCCTCTTAGCATGTGAATTTATCTGGTTGGTATGTGGTCATATCTCAAATGGCTCCCTGTAATCTACGTTAGGTGAGTATCGGTTTAAACTCCTCTTAGCATGTGAATTTATCTGGTTGGTATGTGCTCATATCTCAAATGGCTCCCTGTAATTTACGTTAGGTGAGTATCGTTTTAAACTCCTCTTAGCATGTGAATTTATATCGTTGGTATGTGCTCATATCTCAAATGGCTCCCTATAATCTACGTTAGGTGAGTATCGTTTTAAACTCCTCTTAGCATGTGAATTTATATCGTTGGTATGTGCCCATATCTCAAATGGCTCCCTGTAATCTACGTTAGGTGAGTATCGTTTTAAACTCCTCTTAGCATGTTAATTTATATGATTGGTATGTGCCCATATCTCAAATGACTCCCTGTAATCTACGTTAGGTTAGTATCGGTTTAAACACCTCTTAGCATGTGAATTTATATGGTTGGTATGTGGTCATATCTCAAATGGCTCACTGTAATCTACGTTAGGTGAGTATCGTTTTAAACTCCTCTTAGCATGTGAATTTATATGGTTGGTATGTGGTCATATCTCAAATGGCTCCCTGTAATCTACGTTAGGTGAGTATCGGTTTAAACTCCTCTTAGCATGTGAATGTATCTGGTTGGTATGTGCTCATATCTCAAATGGCTCCCTGTAATCTACGTTAGGTGAGTATCGTTTTAAACTCCTCTTAGCATGTGAATTGATCTGGTTGGTATGTGCTCATATCTCAAATGGCTCCCTGTAATCTACGTTAGGTGAGTATCGTTTTAAACTCCTCTTAGCATGTGAATTGATCTGGTTGGTATTTGCTCATATCTCAAATGACTCCCTGTAATCTACGTTAGGTTAGTATCGGTTTAAACTCCTCTTAGCATGTGAATTGATCTGGTTGGTATGTGCTCATATCTCAAATGGCTCCCTGTAATCTACGTTAGGTGAGTATCGTTTTAAACTCCTCTTAGCATGTGAATTTATCTGGTTGGTGTGAGCTCTTATCTCAAATGGCTCCCTGTAATCTACGTTAGGTGAGTATCGGTTTAAACTCCTCTTAGCGGGTGAATTTATCTGGTTGGTATGTGGTAATATCTCAAATGGCTGTAATCTACGTTAGGTGAGTATCGGTTTAAACTCCTCTTAGCATGTGAATTTATATCGTTGGTATGTGCCCATATCTCAAATGGCTCCCTGTAATCTACGTTAGGTGAGTATCGATTTAAACTCCTCTTAGCATGTGAATTTATATCGTTGGTATGTGCTCATATCTCAAATTGCTCCCTGTACTCTACATTAGGTGAGTATCGGTTTAAACTCCTCTTAGCATGTGAATTTATATCGTTGGTATGTGGTCATATCTCAAATGGCTCCCTGTAATCTACGTTAGGTGAGTATCGGTTTAAACTCCTCTTAGCATGTGAATTGATCTGGTTGGTATGTGCTCATATCTCAAATGGCTCCCTGTAATCTACGTTAGGTGAGTATCGTTTTAAACTCCTCTTAGCATGTGAATTTATATGGTTGGTATGTGGTCATATCTCAAATGGCTCACTGTAATCTACGTTAGGTGAGTATCGTTTTAAACTCCTCTTAGCATGTGAATTTATATGGTTGGTATGTGGTCATATCTCAAATGGCTCCCTGTAATCTACGTTAGGTGAGTATCGGTTTAAACTCCTCTTAGCATGTGAATGTATCTGGTTGGTATGTGCTCATATCTCAAATGGCTCCCTGTAATCTACGTTAGGTGAGTATCGTTTTAAACTCCTCTTAGCATGTGAATTGATCTGGTTGGTATGTGCTCATATCTCAAATGGCTCCCTGTAATCTACGTTAGGTGAGTATCGTTTTAAACTCCTCTTAGCATGTGAATTGATCTGGTTGGTATGTGCTCATATCTCAAATGACTCCCTGTAATCTACGTTAGGTTAGTATCGGTTTAAACTCCTCTTAGCATGTGAATTGATCTGGTTGGTATGTGCTCATATCTCAAATGGCTCCCTGTAATCTACGTTAGGTGAGTATCGTTTTAAACTCCTCTTAGCATGTGAATTTATCTGGTTGGTGTGAGCTCTTATCTCAAATGGCTCCCTGTAATCTACGTTAGGTGAGTATCGGTTTAAACTCCTCTTAGCGGGTGAATTTATCTGGTTGGTATGTGGTAATATCTCAAATGGCTGTAATCTACGTTAGGTGAGTATCGGTTTAAACTCCTCTTAGCATGTGAATTTATATCGTTGGTATGTGCCCATATCTCAAATGGCTCCCTGTAATCTACGTTAGGTGAGTATCGATTTAAACTCCTCTTAGCATGTGAATTTATATCGTTGGTATGTGCTCATATCTCAAATTGCTCCCTGTACTCTACATTAGGTGAGTATCGGTTTAAACTCCTCTTAGCATGTGAATTTATATCGTTGGTATGTGGTCATATCTCAAATGGCTCCCTGTAATCTACGTTAGGTGAGTATCGTTTTAAACTCCTCTTAGCATGTGAATTGATCTGGTTGGTATGTGCTCATATCTCAAATGGCTCCCTGTAATCTACGTTAGGTGAGTATCGTTTTAAACTCCTCTTAGCATGTGAATTGATCTGGTTGGTATGTGCTCATATCTCAAATGACTCCCTGTAATCTACGTTAGGTTAGTATCGGTTTAAACTCCTCTTAGCATGTGAATTGATCTGGTTGGTATGTGCTCATATCTCAAATGGCTCCCTGTAATCTACGTTAGGTGAGTATCGTTTTAAACTCCTCTTAGCATGTGAATTTATCTGGTTGGTGTGAGCTCTTATCTCAAATGGCTCCCTGTAATCTACGTTAGGTGAGTATCGGTTTAAACTCCTCTTAGCGGGTGAATTTATCTGGTTGGTATGTGGTAATATCTCAAATGGCTGTAATCTACGTTAGGTGAGTATCGGTTTAAACTCCTCTTAGCATGTGAATTTATATCGTTGGTATGTGCCCATATCTCAAATGGCTCCCTGTAATCTACGTTAGGTGAGTATCGATTTAAACTCCTCTTAGCATGTGAATTTATATCGTTGGTATGTGCTCATATCTCAAATTGCTCCCTGTACTCTACATTAGGTGAGTATCGGTTTAAACTCCTCTTAGCATGTGAATTTATATCGTTGGTATGTGCTCATATCTCAAATGGCTCCCTGTAATCTACGTTAGGTGAGTATCGGTTTTTCAAGGGAAAGACAGTGTAAGTATACTATACACAGTGTGCAGTGAAGCTGAATGTAATGACATTTCTCAAAGTAGATTATCTCAATATTTATCGTCAAATTACTAGTAATAGAACCGATGCTAATTTAAATAAACTTTTGGTATAACCTTCATGAATTTTTTTTTAAATTAGTATTAAAAGTAGTTTCCTTTGAGAGTGTATACCACCGAAGCAAATGCCATAGATGACAATAGTAACATACGCCGCTAAAACTCCTACCTGCAGCGTATCAATCGACACAAACACCACGGACATATATGCTACCACCCCTCACACGTAAAGTAAATCCGAAAACATTAGGGGTTAACCTGCTCATATCAGAGATAACGGGTAGCGTCTATGACTACCCTATTTATCGCTCCAGCCAGTGTACCACGACTGGTACATCAAAGGCCGTGGTTTGTGTTACCGTGTCTATGGGATGGTGCATATAAAAAAATCCCTTGCTGCTAATCGAAAAGAGTAGCCCATGAAGTGACAACAGCGGGTTTCCTCCCTCAATGTCTGACGCCATATAACTGTAAATAAAATGTGTGCGTCCTTAAATAAAACATTTCCTTTTTATGACTACCCTAGTTCCGTACAAAAATTGTCATGCTATTGTTGTACCCAATATGTTTCAATCATAAGACTACTTGACACAGTTGTACAAGATGAAATAAAATTGCACACTTTTTTGCCCAGATAAAACTTTACAACAAACATTCACATTTATTACCAATGGCATGACTTATGGTGCACCTTGACTTTGACCCAACCGGATGTTATTAGGTTTAGTACTACCTATAAGAGCTACTTGTTTTATATTTCGTGCTCAAGTCCAATCATGGTTCAATCCAATTTACACTGTCCTGGGCAATGGATACGTTTTTCATCCGTCTACGATGTCGTTTTAGGACAGGGGCAGGTGTTGATAATTAGTTGTAAATGGTTAGTGAAACACCAGTCAGTATAGCGTTCTGCGTCTTTTCACTGCGTTGATAATAAACTCACCAGCCTCGGTGGGGTCGTGGTAAAGCCATCGGATATAAGGCTGGTAGGTACTGGGTTCGCAGCCCGGTACCGGTTCCCACCCACAGCGAGTTTTAACTACTCAATGGGTAGGAGTAAGACCACTAAACCTTCTTCTTTCAGGACAGCGTGCTTGAACCTTAATTGGATATAAACACGTAATTAAGTTAAAATGAAATGATAATAAACTCACTGTCGGTTGCAGCCGATACTGAGCTCAATACCCACCAGCTTTTAGCGACCGAATATTTTAGAAATCATTGATTTCAATTGCCGCATCCTACCTGCACGTGTGCGATGCCATACGCGTGTCGTTAGGATGCGGCGATTGAAATCAATGATTTCTAAAGTAATCGGACGCGAGCGATGCGAGCGATTATTTAAAAAATCATTGATTTCAATTGCCGTATCTTAACCGCACGCGTACGGTGCGACGCAAAATACTCGAATTTATCAAAACTCTATTTGTATTCGTATTTTGTATTAGCAAATGATGATAATCGTTAATATATATACTGAACAGCATTGGAAACGCACCCAAACCTCGCCGTTTAAGGGAAACAATCACACCGTCATTTCCTGACACTAGTTTAAGAAGAGTAACCCCCACACCTAAAAAACCCTGAATTTAATTATTAAAATAAGCATACATTTCAATACACAAGTGATAAATACCTACAGTTGGAACACGTTTGTTTTGCGTTGTTGTCAAGTTGAACATTATGAATATTTATAGCTCAAATGACCTTAGGCAACATAATGGTTTATTAAGTCTTTGGTGAAACAAGGCTAATTCCAGATATCAGTCAGAACACAAAAACAACATACGCATGTTTGATATTTTGGTCAGGGTCAAAACCCTGTTCTCACTAATTTACAAACATGTTATACGCAAAACAGCAGAGATATGTTAATAGCATGGATTATATTTATACATATATCAACAATAATAAATAAACATGGATACATGAAAACATGGAGTTTTATTATCTATGGGATTAACAGTGAAGCATGAAATAAAAAGAGAACAATCCCAAGACAATTAAAGCGAAGAAAGGAAAACAAGAAAGAAAGACAGAAGGAAAGATAGATGTAAGAAGAATAAATGAATTTAAAGATCAGATATCGAAATAGAAAATAGTACTTGTTTAAAATTTATTTAGGATGCTAGAAATTTCTGAAATGTTTTGTGAATAGAAAAGAAAGGGGAGAAAGATCAAGGGAAGGAGATATGGTGTGTACATTTTTTTTTAAAAGCTTTTTTTTTGTAGAAATCACTTTCCAAACAAGCTATATTTCCTATATTTCTTATCGTGGTAATAAATCTAATACTCGTTTAAAAAAGGTCAAGGCAATGAATCCATTTGTGATGTACTAATCGGGTAGAAATACCTTGCAATGATTTAAGTAGCCATGGAGCCATTTTTGTTTTGTAATTTATTTATTTATTTATTTTAACTTATTATCCAATTAAGTTTCAAGCACGCTGTCAACTATTTGGGCTGTCTGTACAGGACAGTGGATTAGTTGTTAGTTGTTAGTAGTTAGTGAGAGAGAAGAGGGTGTAGTAGTTTTACACCTACCCACTGAGTCGTTAAAAATCGCTCTGAGTGGGAGCCGGTACCGGGCTGCGAACCCTGTACCTACCAGTCTTATATCCGATGGCTTAAGCAAAACACCACCGAAGTCGGTTTGTTTTGTAAATACTTCAGTAGGTTAGTTTTGCAAATACTTCAGTAGGTTTGTTTTGCAAATTTAATTTACTTGTTCGTAAATCTATTAAGACGGTCTAATTAAACAAATAATAATTTTTAAAAAAAACAAGAAAAAAGAAAGAAAACAGAGAAAAACCCCACAACAAAACCTTTAATGATAACACAGCGGATAACACTAGATTTTATGATAACGCTAAATGTTCTGTCTAAAATCACAGTGTTCTCGATATTTTGTGATAACATTAAATGTGCTGTCTAAAACCAGTGTTCTCGACATTTTATCAGTACACTATAGAAGATTTATCTCTCCAGTTTCCCAATGTGATCAGCCTATTATCTTATTAATATCTAAATAAGTGAGAAACATTTAATAAGCAGTCGGACATTTTATATAGCGATACTAACACCGAAAATCATTGTAGGCGTACATGCACAACAGAGTGCTGTGGTATTTGCGAAACCTTGACAGAAGATGATGGATATACGCCAGTATCTGCCGTCTTTTTAACCGTACCCTGTCAAACGGTCACTTCCTATATAGATACCTAAGCCATAGCTTTATGCAGACAGTTGGTTTGCCACAAAAATCCGGACATTCCGCAAATTAAAATTGACCCTAGTACGATACGAAGAATGTCTGACCGTGACATTGAACTAACTAGTAATTAATAAAAATTACTGGACAAAACGGACAAGATAAAAAAGCCAACCAAAAAAAAGAAGAAAAAAAACAACCCCACAACAAAAACAAACCTCAAAATGCTTCACATCTTATCAAATGTTATTATATGGTGTAAAAGCGTTTCTTTGTGTTACACCTTTAGATGTTAGTATACCAGTATTTAATAACCACATACCAGTATTAATAACAAATATGATGCGTTTTGCTCTGGCTGTTATGTCGGCTGATCCTCTGGTCAACATAATATGCCATCACCATGGTTTAAGCAAGCTTCAGGCTTAATACGATTTACTAGTTTGTAAACGATCCATTCGCATGGTACACGGTTCCCACAACCTAGTAATGTACGGGTTCCGTACATTTAAAATAAAACTTCCGTGTTATATATGGTACTTACAACTGAAGCAAAACTTCCCTATGGCACGGGGTACCCAAACTTGGAACAATACCTCTGTATGATGCTGTGTCTCCACATTTGATACGACAACTCAGTATCAAACTGTCAGAACATATCTGACACTACCTCTGCAATCCTAAAACAACGTATCGTTTTGGAAATGGCAATCCTCTTAAAGGAGTGATATGGCAGTCCTCTGAAAGGAGGATATGTTATACATGTCGTCGTCGGTAATGGCAGCCCTCTTACAGACTTGCAGGGTGTATATCGTTGGGAGTAGCAGTCCTCTTAAATGGAGTATGATATACATACCTTCCTTGGGAATGGAAGTCGGCCTAAACAAAGCATGGTGCATACAATTAGCTTCCATATGTGTGGCAATCCTCTTAAACACCGAGTAGGATACACACATCGTCGCTGGAACTGGCAGTCCTCTCAAAAAGGGATAGAGTATATATCGTCCTTAACAATGGCAGTCTCCATAAACACGGAGTACGATGTACATATCGTCGTTGGGAGATGCAGTCCTCTTAAAGACGAGTAGGATGTACGTATTATCTTAGGAATGACAGTCCTCTTAAAGGCTGAGTATGATTTCTTCTGTAATAGATGATCCGTTATAGAACACTATCGTTTTCAACATAATTTGGAGACAACTGTTGAGACATGTAACTAGTGTCTATACAGTGATGACCCGGTCATCACAGCCATACCATCCAATAAAATAAGGACAGCAGAAACTGATTGCTCTGTAACGTGTAAATTAACCTGAAACTGATTGCTGTGTGACACATAAGTTAACTGCCGCACGAGTCGAGTCCACTAAGTAACTTTATTTCCAATCGTGTCCGTTAGATACCATTTATCTTGTAACTCGTTGTTTAGAAGCGTATCCAACTCGCTTTCGCAAGATAAATAGTATACAGCAGCCACTCATGTAGTAGTCTTTATGTGGACATAAAATCAATGTACTCTAGTGGTGTCGTTAAACAAAACAAACAAAATTATGAAGACATCATTCTGGAGAGTGGCAGTCCTCCGATTCGTGTAAGAAGTCACCACCTTGTTCAAACCCCATGGACGTTGCCTTGTGGATACACCAATTCAAATGCTTTCATTGTTTTTCGTTTATATCTGTGACGATATTAAATGGCATTGCGTATGGCAATTATCCTTTAAATTCCTACTAGCTACTGCCAGTAAGAGCACTTTATACCAACACTACTACATACTCCTCCCTCAAGTGAAGCTACGTCCCGGAGCTGTGGGCCAAGGACAGTTGAACTGTTACGGGTCCTAACTAAACATAATTGTATTCTTGTGTCAAGAACACACCCAGTCCCTACGTGGGCTCCAAATGTAACAGAAAATTCAATCTCTACTGAGGAGATTCGAACCACGGACTCTCAGTACGAGCTATTTCCAGTAGGAACACTTTAAACCAACACTAATACAGGTAAACATTAAATGTTTACTTCTTGTTCCTGCTAATTGAACGACAACAGCGATAATCCCCAGGATTGTCAACAACCACGCCATAACAAGTGGTTATTAATGTCATGTTTATTTGATATAAAAATGTTATCTTTACGCACGAAGTTGCTCTATCTTTTATTAATTAGGAATATTTAGCAGACATTTTGTGGTGTATTTCTGTACGATATACAGCACACAATGCAAATAACATTATTTTGATATAGTAAATAGCGTATTAGTATTTTCACAAGGCAAGACTTCCGAACGTTACAGCATTCAGTTCATTCAGGCTTAGGTTTTGGGTTAAGGTTAGCGATAGTATTAGCATGCATGCTGCAATGTTCGGAAGTCTTTCCTAGTGTAGGTGTATTCACCAATACACCTATACTTTTCATTTAACTACACCTGTATTTACCCACCCCCCACCCCCCAAAAAAAACCCACAAAAAAACCCAAACAAACCCAAACAAACACAAATGAATAATACAATCAACTTTTATTTCAACTAATATTGAAATCCGGAATGTATGTCCGTTGTTTCTCTTATATTTGATGAGCACGTGTTCACATTTGTAGAAGCGCACGTGATCGTTACTAACACTTTCCGTCACGTTCACACTTGTGATGTTCGGTTGCAACGCATTGTCGGTTAAATCCTTCAACATTTTACTAAAGTCTTTAGGTATGCATATTGGGGGGATGTATACGGATTTTCTCTTGTGGTACACATGTCCAGCTATCGTATACCTGTTTTATAAAACACGACGTGATCTTAGACGTGTTTGCGGGAATCAATAGCGTAACTGTCTCCAAAAACATTTCTCCTCCTGCAGTTAAAATTTAAAATCTTCTTGATTGTTCGAATTAAAAAGCACAGAAAATGAAGTCCATTTAACTAAACAAAAAAATCTCCATTCTGGCCTTCAAAGTCCCTTTTTTACCTTTTCGATGGCTTATTTTCACACCCACGACCGTCTTTCACAATTCGCCGTTACAAAATAAGACAAAAATGGTTTTGTTTGGTGACATTTATCACTTATATAACAGAGTTCAAACTATGTTTTCGTAATATTTAAACCAATAAAACAAGCCATCTACTAAAAATAGTTTGCTGGATGACATCATTTGCATATACCAAATTTCAAATCATGTTTCGTAATCTTTCAACCAATAGAAAGAGCCATCTAATTACACATGCGCACTTATTCACAGTAGTTCCCTTGAAATATCTTCTAGTTATTGATTTTATTTGCCATATAACTAATATAATAATTAACTCGACCTAACTCGGAGGCCCCACAACCAAAACACTGTAGGGATATTCACCGATACACCTCGTAAAGTGTGGGTATAACTATTACTTATTAGTATTCTCACAAGAGATTTATATAATTCCTAGGTCGCTAGTATGTTCACAAAATAAATAAATAAAATTTTCTTTGATTTATGAAAACACTTTACGACGATTTGATTGGCAGAACGGCGCTGGATTTTGTGTAAATCGGCAGAACCATAGCTGAACCTTGAACATCATAGGAAATTCGAGAAGGCCACTAATATTGCTGTACATTTATAGTTAGAATATATAACTTACTTCACATTTGTTCACTAATGTTGATGTTAAATCGGTTGGATGTGTTTGATGTACCTTGCACCACGTTTAAGTTGTTTTTGCCAAGGGTGATATTTAAATCCAGTCAATCTAGTAAATGGTTAAAACCGATTCCTTTATTCCAAAAATCTATGACTAGACACAAATGTATCATCCTAGGCTTATTGTAAAGCAAATCGTATGATTAGACACATTATCATCATATGGTGGAAGTTGCTAAAGACACGAAGTAACGTCCATATTGGACGCCATCTTGAATTTCTGAAAACCTTCAATGATGACCGTTGTATAACTGTCCAAATGTCCGTCTAGGTATCTTACAGTCAGAGTACTCGGGCTACCTTTCTGCAAGTAGCCGAATTATTCAAGAAGCTATATTTGGACGAAAGCTGACGACAGTACATACTGACATCACTGTTTTGGCTCAGTACTCAATAAATATACATTTTGTCGCGCTTCGTTATTTTCGTATGTCAAAAACCTTTTCCTTTTACGTGAAGCCAAGATAACGCATACACCCACACATCAGGTCTAATGGATATTTTGGAGTCGCCCATTTCAGACTAATTTGTTCAGTAATGTTGATGCTAAATTGGTTGAATCGTGTTAGTTGTACTTTGTACCACGCTTAGGTTGTTGTTTTTCCATCGACAAAATGATGTAATAAATCTACATAACTGCTCACGTTTTAAACTCCACCTCTCACTAAGCAAAACTTCCTTATCACATCATGCAGCGTCATTTAGGCGTGGCATACTTGGTTATTTGCACACTTTCAATGTATTGTGCAAATATATTCCCGTCGTGTCACAATCGGGACTATTGGCTATCAATCAAAACCTAAAAAAATAACCATGCACACCGTACTATGTTTATGCGGTAACTATTATAAATGAGTCAATGTGACGTCACTAATTCGCCACACGCCTATTTCACTAACTTATCAATGAACCTTCGTAACCAGACGTGACGAGTATGAATGAAATTTACGCAGACGATAATATAAACGTATTTGATGCTAAACAATATAATCAAATACGTCCTCATTGTAAAATAAGTAATACAGTCCAATTACTAGAACTGAATTGTGTACGAGTCTCCTTTCAGGTTTATTTCACAACAACCAAAGTACGAATGTATCTTCCAGAGGTAAAACACCACAGTTATTTGCGAATCTTCATCTGAGATTTATGCATCACAAACGCCCACCTATGCTTTAAAAATAAAGAAACATACAGGTGTTTTAAGGAAATTACAAATAGGGTCATAATTATAAATAGGACTCATTTTAAATATTATTTTCAGTTAAATGTTTGTGTTAAATGCCCAAAATTCCAAAATGTGCTCCCAAAATATATGTTTGTTGGTGCATGTATCACAATGTTCACATCATTCAAACTACACCCAAGCGGCAGTTGGCGGATATGATGCATATATTTATGGAAACTTTGCTCATCAAACTTTTCAAATATCCTCATTTTAATATTAAATTTTTCCACATATTCACCTTGTTTAAATTACCCAAACTGGTCGCGTTCCACTGACACAAGTAAAAACCGGTGTATGAATACCGAGCCTCATTACAGCCAAACAGTTTGCACTCCTATGAAAAAAAACCCCAACAAACAAATGTAATTTAAAAAATACTCCTTAGCTATCACTAAGCTAAAGAATTTATTTTATAATCCAAATAAGTAGTCTTCAAACATGGATATACCGGCCTCGGTGGCGTAGTGGTTAGGCCATCGGTCTACAGGCTGGTTCGGATCCCAGTCGAGGCATGGGATTTTTAATCCAGATACCGACTCCAAACCCTGAGTGAGTGCTCCACAAGGCTCAATGGGTAGGTGTAAACCACTTGCACCGACCAGTGATCCATAACTGGTTCAACAAAGGCCATGGTTTGTGCTATCCTGCCTGTGGGAAGCGCAAATAAAAGATCCCTTGCTGCTAATCGGAAAGAGTAGCCCATGTAGTGGCGACAGCGGGTTTCCTCTAAAAAAATCTGTGTGGTCCTTAACCATATGTCTGACGCCATATAACCGTAAATAAAATGTGTTGAGTGCGTCGTTAAATAAAACATTTCTTTCTTTCTTTCAAACATGGATATATGCAAAAGCAACAAGCGAACTCTTTTCGGTACACACGGGAGCTAACTGCATACTGCTACCAAAGCTATCATTCGCCGGTCCTACCATTTGTCGGGACGTTTGACGTCACCACAGTCTTTAACTTACCTCGGCTGGTCTATTTGCGTGTAGACGATTCGGATATCAAAGCAAAAACGATTGCCTTTGTGGGCTTACTAATAATCATGTCACGCACATGCTCCCCAACACTGCATACGGGTTATTTATATACTCAAGGCTGTATTTCGAATGTTGTCCCGGAAGTAAGGAAATAGTCAACATTTTTGATGGATCATATCTTACGACACACCATTAAGCGCCACAATAACATTAGATAATGCTTGCAAACGTCACCCTGCGTATGACGATGGTCAGGCGGTCATTTAGAGGTTGCAAAATGCGGCGACATAATATTAAATATGAGTGAAAGCACTGACGTAGGAATGCGGGTTCAAGATGGCGAGGCCCAGTACGTATTGGTAAATGAGGCATAATATTAAATATGAGTGAAAGCACTGACGTAGGAGTGCGGGTTCAAGATGGCGCGGCCCAGTACGTATTGGTAAATGAGGTATAATATTTAATATGAGTGAAAGCACTGACGTGGGAGTGAGGGTTCAAGATGGCGAGTCCCAGTACGTATTGGTAAATGAGGCATAATATTAAATATGAGTGAAAGCACTGACGTGGGATTGCGAGTTTAAGATGGCGAGTCCCAGTACGTATTGGTAAATGAGGCATAATATTAAATATGAGTGAAAGCACTGACGTGGGATTGCGAGTTTAAGATGGCGAGGCCCAGTACGTATTGGTAAATGAGGCATAATATTAAATATGAGTGAAAGCACTGACGTGGGATTGCGAGTTTAAGATGGCGAGGCCCAGTACGTATTGGTAAATGAGGCATAATATTAAATATGAGTGAAAGCACTGACGTATGAGTGCGGGTTCAAGATGGTGAAGCCCAGTACGTATTGGTAAATGAGGCATAATATTAAATATGAATGAATGGATGGATGAATGAATGGATGTGTAACGACACCCCAGCACGAAAAATACATCGGCTATTGGGTGTCAAACGATGGTAATGCAAACAAATAAGATGATGATCAACATCGATATAAAAATTCAAGATATAAATAAAAACACAGTGTAAAGAACTGTGCAAAAAGACGAAGAAGTGCAGGTTTAAGATGGTGATGGCTAGTATGTTTTGGCAAATTCTACATATATTAAATATGAGTAAAACCACTGACGTGGGAGCGAGGGTTTAAGACGGCGAGCTTCCTGGTTACTGTCGAATCTGTATTCACTGGGATCCACATACAATGTCCTCATATAACAATTTACTAAAAGCACATGGGGAGTGAGGAGGCTGTTTTTTTCAAGCATTATTTAACTTAGACATGAAATCAAGTTGTCTTTCACAGTAAAGGCTAAAACATAACAAACAGAACATTTAAATAGCGAAAACGATGGAAATCTCCACACCATTTTTTGTCTACAACAATGACTTCCACAATATTGTCTAATATTTTATATTATTAGGCTACATTTGCACAACCAACAATTGTTTGTTTTGTTTCTCTAAAACCCCAAAATGTAAATACATCTTACAGGAAGGCTATTGCCCAAAACATTATGTTATACATGTATTTTCAATGCATAGTTTAGGTCAGACCATTTACATATTCATTGGATCAAATCCTCATCAAAATAAGTCTGGAATATTCAAACAAAATACGAGATTATTATTATAAAAACAGTTTAATATATTTTAGTAATAGTTCTGAGTAACAACGCAAAAGCAATCATATGGCGTGACATTTCCGTCTAATGTTTATGCCACAATATGAAGATATGTCATAACGAGAACCAGATAGGTAGTAAAACTTCTGCCATGTAAGTTAACTATTGATACATTAAAAAAGCGTAGAAACCATCGTGGTCCTTTAAACATGTATACATATGTCGTGGCATTATTCAGTTTATTTACATTTTATTTACGGTTATATGGCGTCAGACATATGGTTAAGGACCACACATATATTGAGAGAGGAAACCCGCTGTCGCCACTTCATGTGCTACTCTTTTCGAGTAGCAGCAAGGAATCTTTTATATGTACCATCCAAAATACAGTGTATTACATACCACGGCCTTTGATAATCCAGTCGTGGTGCACTGGCTAGAACGAGAAATAGCCCACTGACGGTGATCGATCTCAGACCGACCGCGCATCGAGCGAGCGCTTTACCACTAGGATGCGTCCAGAGTGACACCAGATAGACACTCGTGTTATTGCATATGACGCCAGTCGCGGCAACTAATATCCCTCACGTAGTTTGAACATTGTAATAATTAATGTCATGCAAGCATATTATGCTAGATTGACCTGAAAACCCCTATCTAATAATTCGAAGTGTTATCCTGTCACTAGGAAATGAGTTGTGAGCATGACGGATGTTTGCTAACTTTTTGGTAGGTCCTTTTCTCATTTTTCAAAGATCCATTTACAGCAATAATTGTTGAACTGCATAAATAAATATAACGTTTACACTTCCTGTAACGTCAAATTGCCTCTTATTTTTCAATTCTCCATTATTCGCTCCCATTCGGAGCTAGCTAGCGTTTTTAATTAAACATTTAGAAACAAAAGCGCAAGTAGCTTCCTGAAAAGAATGTTTACACTGGGAACAGCGCCTTACGTCACAGTCACTAGCAGTCAGTGATGTAGATCTTCTTCAGGTCACACATAAAAGGTACAAAAATTGTAATGTTGTGCCACAACATACTTTGAAATATAATAAAAATATTTTATTTAAAATTTGGAAACTCGTAAAGTTTAGGCTTTAGAGCACCTGCTATTGTCGGACTTCCCGTAGTACTTTCTACACGATAAAAGTAATACTTTCTATACCGCTTTTGACTAAAACATATTTAAAAAAAAATAACTTGAAAGGGGTTGCATGATAAAACAATATTATGTTACTACGTTTTGATATCGTGGTTATTTGGCTCGGTTCGATAACTATGTAACAGGCGAGCTTCAGCGAGCCTGTTACACCATTATCTAAACCTCGCCAAATAATCACGATATCAAAACGTAGTAACTTGATATTATATATATACATACAATGGGGGAACAGAATAATAAAAATTATTTATATATTATGTAGACGGCACGTACATTCTAATACCGTAAAACGTGTGTTATGCTGCGGGCCTGCTATCTAGTGTGATATTAAATGGTGCAGTTTTGAACAATTTTCTTTGTAATATAACATATTAGATGATTTATAGTAAGGTGACCTCATAAAATATTTGTCTGCTAAGTACAGATGACTACTTGACCAGGTTTGAACCTGTAGGTGCACGGATGTAAGATGATTTATCACACAACTGCCATGTCATACCAGTAAGATAAACACATGGTATGAATAAAATATTGCAAGACATAATTGTGCAAATTATGCATACTTGTAGAACGGAGGTGAGTTCGACTGCCCGAAGCCTAATAATGAATGGAATGAATGTTTAACGACACAGCTATATAAAAAAAAATCAGTATACAAAATGACACATAGTATGGAATTTGAGAGAAGAAACCGGCTGCTTGCTTGCTCTCTCTCTCTCTCTCTGTCTCTCTCTCTCTCTCTCTCTCTCTCTCTCTCCTCTCTCTCTCTCTCTCTCGGTCTGTATGTCTCTCTCTCTTTCTATTTCTCCCTCCCTCCCTCCCTCCCTCTCTCTCTCTCTCTCTCTCTCTCTCTCTCTCTCTCTATTTCTCCCTCCCTCCCTCTCGCTCCCTCTCTCTCTCTCTCTCTCTCTCTCTCTCTCTCTCTCTCTCTCTCTCTCTCTCTCTCTCTCTCTCTCTCTCTCTCTCTCTCTCGCTTGTTTTATATTATGTTTTAAAGTTTTGATCACTGGTGATTTTAGCAGGTTGTAAATATTGACCAGTAACCAATTCTAAACTTTTGGACGCTGTCAGATGTTCGTATATATATATACAAAGAATACCGAAAATATCTATCAACCCTTAATTAACTGTCTTGGGTATATTCCTACAGGCAGGATAACACATGACGCGGTCATTCAAATACTTCTTCGCAATTGGATTGATTGTACTATATACTGCTACTCAGGTGGTTTTACTGTCGCCAATAAGATTAAATTTGCGACAGTAAAACCACCGATCTACGCGCGCAAATCAAATAAAAACGCAATAAATTCATCAATATTAGACTGTTCATTACAATCGAGGGCCACGATTTTCTCTGATCATAACAAAGAGAGACTGTAGTGGACTTTAGAATATAATTTCATGCAGAGAAACCAAGCTATAATTAAGTTATATGTTAAAACGAACTCGCCACGTGTATTTCTAATATGAAATTATTACTCTTGACCCGCTAATCTATATTTGTTTCACCAAAGTCTTGACAAATATAAATTTGGCGCCAGTTATATCATATAATATCTAACATTTTCAGTGCAATTAAAGTATGCGATATTTTACAGATCACACACTTTAAGAATTTGATAATTTAGCAAATTAGATATAAATTAATAGAGGTCGCGGCACTAAGGTTATTGACATTTAAGCAAGCGTACTAGGGTCACACTCCATAATTGACTTATGCATTCGTAGTCATCAAATAAAAACATTTCAATAGCAATTTTACACTAACATGTTAACAAGACCAGTTTATTGTATTCTTTAATTATATCTTAATATGTTTAAATTGGTGAATGATACAAAACATGTAAAAAAAATGCTATACCATTGAAAAGCTACCAACATTTTATCGTACTTACTACAAACAATGGTCCACTATCTTTTTACTTTTTGACTCTTTTTGGTCTCTTTGTCTATTATAAAATGTAATTCTTTACCTTTTTTAGTTATCATTTTCTCAACAGTTTGATATCCCCGACTGTAACGCTATAGACTATATTTCATAGTGTACTCTATTCTATCTCTTCGAGAAAGAAGACGGTCGAACAATTTCATGGTAGTTGAACTCGAAATCTCGAATTAATATTAGAGGCAAAATAATAATAATATATAATAATAATTAATATAATAGCATCTTATATAACACACATTGTAGATTTTGTTACAAGAAACCGGCTCTCGCCCCCTCCTCCTGCCTGTCTGTCTCTGTCTGTCTGTCTGTCTGTCTGTCTGTCTGTCTGTCTGTCTCTCTCTCTCTCTCTCTCTCTCTCTCTCTCTCTCTGTCTGTCTGTCTGTCTGTCTGTCTGTCTCTCTCTCTCTCTCTCTCTCTCTCTCTCTCTCTCTCTCTCTCTCTCTCTCTCTCTCTCTGTATGTCTCTCTCTCTGTCTGTCTGTCTCTCTGTCTGTCTGTCTCTCTGTCTGTCTCTCTGTCTGTCTGTCTGTCTCTCTCTCTCTCTCTCTCTCTCTCTCTCTCTCTCTCTCTCTCGTAAATACGTGATTGTGCGTCTCGCACTTTTGACACAGACTTCCTTGCTTCAGTGCGAGGTAACCTTTACGACCTCACTTTGAAAAGTTTCACACTGTGCGAAGTTTTCTCTGCTATGACATTGCAATTAATTTAATATGATTCCAACACGAATGATAAATCATCGTGGACGTCACGGCCGTGTCTGCACCGTGTCCACGTAGCGACAGACCATGATGCAGTCGTCCCAGACTCGGAGCTGTCGCGCGGGGCGTCATAACACCGATATTGTTGTCGGTACGCTGTCTGTGCACCGAACAAAGCCGAGAGTCTTCGTTATTCGCGACTATCCGGATTTGTCGTCGGTCACGGTAAATCAGAGGAATCCATCTCTTTGTCGGAATCCGTTTTACTAACGACTGCTGACCTCTGACTGCGGGGTGAAACTCTCAAACAGGATAACAAAGACTTGTGGATCTTCTGTTATTGTCCGCTTGTCACAGGTCCCCCATCTTACAAATGATGACATGTCTTGTGATAAAACATCCACGAGTCGGCAACTAACATCCATTATGTGTACGACAAGGATTAGGCTTAATGCTGGGAGAGAAATGGGAAGGATCCTTCTCTAATTGTATGGCACTGTTGAAGCGAAAGTGCCTTTTATACCAAGGCCATTAGCCAGATGGCATGGTGTCTGTGGGGTTGGGTGGATGATGGGAAATGGAGTGACTCTTGAAGTCTTCGTCTTTAAAGGACCTAACCTGAATTTTCTTCCATTGTAAGATGTTTTTAACAAACAGAGCCGTTTTGGTGACTAAGTTTACGTAATAAAAACATTTTATTGTTTAGAATATCAGCCTCTATAGACAAGGTGTTTGTCGTCCTATGGTTGTAGTAGCTCAAACCGAATTTTACCTCCCAGTAATTTTATATACGTACGGAAAGTTATACATTACGAAGTAAAATGCACCAATGACTGCTAGAAACATTAGCACACGACCGGACACATATTGGATATGCAGATACTGGTAATCTAATCAAGATAAGATAAGATAATATAAGATGAGATAAGATAAGATAAGATAAGATAAGATAAGATAGACACTGATAATCTAATCAAGATAAGATAAGATAAGATAAGATAAGATAAGATAACATAAGATAACATAAGATAAGATATTTATTCGGAACTTCAGGTACTGCCCATTGTATATTTTGCAATATGTTTGTATATACCACTATACGTTTGTGTCACAGATGGTAACAAATAATATTTAAACATACAAATATTTCTGCACATATAATTATATACATAGTTATAATTTTATTTAGTTATTAACATGAATAATCCATGTTGATCGGGATAGAAACCACAAGCATGTACTACAAAGAGGATATTTCATGGGTTTTGTGGTCAAATATGATTTATATCTTATCGAGTGAAGTTTGCAATCATATCTCACAAGTAGCGCTTGCACGACGAGTGTGATATGATTGCAAACTTCACTCGATGAGATACAAATCATATTTGACAAAAAACTTACATTTTTCTATTTATTATATAACTTTTGGCAATTTACCTTTATTTTTAAAATGCCAGCAGCATAATAGTTCCGGCTTTCTTACAGTGAAGATAACACTTTCTACAGTGACGATAACACATTTTAGAGTGAAATAGTGAACTTTTCACTCTAAAATGTGTTATCGTCACTGAGTGACTAATAACACTTTTATTTCACTGATATTTTAAGATATTTCACTACAGTATGTATACTTAGACGCATATAATTGTACATCTAGCTCTGTGTAATGTGGACAAGATATATTGTGCTGTCGGCTATAATATTAATACTACTTAGTTTTCTATTACACGAGTATTATATTCTTTGAAATTTGTTCATGTAAACTGTGATAAGCTGCAAAATTCAAGTGATAGTGTATAATTGTACCTACATACATGTATTCTTGTAGTTCTTACAATATAGCTTTTCAACGTCAATACTTTAATCAATTGGTAGTTTTATAACTTTAACATACCCATATATACATACATGTAAGAAAAAGCATTTTCGTATATGTAATTAATCCTGAAAATACTCTGTTAGTCTAAAACGTCCTATAATGACTACAAACTCAGGAAGAGACAGTTTAAAGTAATTAATTTAGCATATCATATATTGAATATATGCATATGTTTTACATTGATTGTGACTCTTGATTCGTCGGTTGCAAAATCGTCGTCCCAGATTCACCATGACCACAATGGGTAACACTGACTTACTGTTTCCAACATGGAAATGTAGCTTATTGACAAAAGAACCAACCACAGATGAGCTTTTATCCAGCTGTCGGTTTCACTGTAATCAGCTTATAGTTATGTCGTTTTTCTTTCTTGTGTTTTTTAAATAAAAGTTAATAAAATCATTCGTTAAGTATCTTAAACACCATGTTACATGCCATTTTGTTGGAGGTAGCTAATAAAGTGTAACATGATTTATACTTGTACTGTCCATGTGTTCTGTCCGGTCTAACCTAAAGTGTTTAAAATAGTCGGAATTCCAAAGACCCTTGCTTGTAATGGAAGGGAGTAACCTATGTTGAAGATCGACTTAAAAACATCTACTTGGATACTTGATGATGACCTAGATTTTAAAGCCAAACAGTATACTATAACACTGAACTCGAGTTGTACCTCCATCAGATAAATCAAACAGGTTTTAAACGGTATTAATTTGATCGGTCAATTTGTATATATACAAACAAAAAAACCTGACCGGTACTCGGAGCCACCCACTTGACGACTAGTGGTCACTTGGGTGACACCGAGGATTATATAACAATGACATTTGTCATCCGTTTAGGTGACGCACCCGATTGGATGTGGTGCTCACGAATGCTTGGGGAGAGCGGCGAGGACACCTCACCATAGTAATTGAATCAACGCCGTGGTAGGGTGCATATTTGGGTGCGGTAGGGCGTTGGCGGTTTTGGGCCGATAGGGAAGCCTGTTAGGAGGCGGTGGCCTTCCCACCCCCCCCCCATTCCGGAACACGCCCCCCCCGTGGAAATCCGGACTTTACCGGAGTGGGCCTCCCGCCCTGTTTGATCGCACGGGATCTTGCCGGTGGCGCTGTGCTCCCCGCCTTTACCGCGAATCCTTTATCCTCCGGGGCCTAATTTAATAAATAAGAAAAAAAATATATATAGTATATATAAAATATTATTAGTAATTAATTAATTATAGTATATATCTATCTGGAACTGCCCGATCGAAATTGTAACTAATTGCGCCTACTAATTATATATTAAAATAATAGAATGTTATAAGGCTCTTTAATTATGGTGCTATTATTAATATGTGAGTAATAATATATAAATATGATAGACCCCTATTTGTAACTGTTTTATTTATTATTATTATTTTTTTTAAGTGGTCATACCACATTATTTAAAATTATCCCATGCACTCTTTTTATTCACACCCCCCCCCCCCCCCCCCCCCCCCCCCACCCGCCCCGGAATCGACAACTGGCGATGTCAGAGGCTGAGTCCGGGGTGGGCGTGCCTGAACCCTTGTGGATAGGGGCACGTAAATATAGTTGCCCGTTGCCCGATAAATTAACTGCACAAGTTTTTAGGTGGAGGGCGGGACGTAGCGGTCGGTCTGGGCTCGATCCCCATCGGTGGGCCCATTGGGCTATTTCTCGTTCTAGTCAGTGCACCACGACTGTCATATCAAAGGTCGTGGTGTGTACTACCCTGTCTGTGGGATGGTGCATATAAAAGATCCATTGCTGCTAATCGAAAAGAGTAGCCCATGAAGTGGCGACAGCGCGTTTCCTCTCTCAATATGTGTGGTCCTTAACCATATGTCTGACGCCATATAACCGTAAATAAAATGTGTTGAGTGCGTCGTTAAATAAAACATTCCCTTCCTTCCTTTTCCGTTAGATATCATCTATCTTACAACTCTTTAACAACAAGTTGTTGTAAAAAAAAAAAAAAAAAAAAAAAATACAAATGAGTATCTAACACTGATTTATATACTTTAAAAAAATTATATGGTGGAAGTTAATCGTATCTGACAGATACACCTGTAGTATTATCTATGTATTACAGAGTATTACACTATTCTGTTTCAGGTCCCGACCTGTCGGACACTGAACACAGGAAACAGAGCTGGTCTCACAGCGGAGCGAGCGGTGAGTAGTGGTCATATTACCAATCATTACACAACGGTAAACATATTTACATGTACAATCATTACACAACGGTAAACATATATACATTCATTACACAACGGTAAACATTATATACAATCATTACACAACGGTAAACATATATACAATCATTACTCAACGGTAAACATATTATATACAATCATTACACAACGATACACATATATACAATCATTACACAACGGTAAACATATATACAATCATTACACAACGGTAAACATATCTACATGTACAATCATTACACAACGGTAAACATATATACAATCATTACACAACGGTAAACATATATACAATCATTACACAACGGTAAACGTATATACAATCATTACACAACGGTAAACATATATACAATCATTACTCAACGGTAAACGTATATACAATCATTACTCAACGGTATACATTAGCACGATCCGGTATTAGTACTATTACTGTAAAGTTGTATGTTATGAAATCAGTGTTCAGACGTTTCAAAACTCGGGTCAAGTTTCAGTATCAAAACAAGTTTTAGATTACAATGTAGGGCTGGAGCAAGGTGATACTTTATCACCGTTTATGTTTTGTATGTACGTAAATGATATTTTTGAAAGAGCTAACTAAGAGCTTGAATTATACCGTTTGTTTTCATGTTATTTCTTTATTGTTTAATATATGCTGGCAATACTGTTCTTTTGTCTTTCAAATATGACACGTTCTGCTCCAATAAAATGAAGATTACTATCACCAACTTTTAAAAATTCCAATCAACATCACCAGACTGACCAGACACATGAGATATCTATATTTAGATGTCCCCTAATAAAAAAATGTAAATAAATATATACTGTTTAAATATATTAAATTTTAAAGCATAACACAGGTTAATAGAAACAATGTAATATGTATGGTAATAATAGTAATGAGAAAAATTAGCGTAGTGCCAACCTGTCAGTGATGCTCGCACGTGTTCGATGGAGTGGGGTGGGCGAATTCAGGGATGGTGCAAGCATGTCTCATCACATACATATTCATGTCTCATGGCATTCCATACATATTCATATTTGAATTCAAATACCTCCTCACATTAAACAATATATGCATTGTGCGTCAAAACACAATAATTACTGACAATTATAACAACATATGTACAACATTCTACGTATTAACTAGCCCGAGTACTCCGCCGTCCGAGAGGTAGCCGAGTATTTGGACGGTTTTGGTCGCCCTCTGCCATGTCCGTTTAGCTCTCGCACGGCAGAGTACTTGGGCTATTTATTAAAGGGACATTCCTGATGTTGCTGCAATTTTTTAGATGTTATTGACTAAAAGAGACTTTTTAACAATTGTAATTATATATCAAGTATATTTTTTCTGCATAAAATATTAGAGGCTGTATATTAAACGTGATTCTGATTGTTCTAATATTTGTACTACGTTAAATTTCATTTTATTTCCTACAATATTTTGTTTTCGTTCTTACGTAAATATTACCAAATCCATTTTTCTTTTTGTTTTACAAATATTAAGACGACCAGAAACACATTGAATATACAGACACTGATATTCTAAACAAGAAAACATATTTAATATGCAAGTTTAATCGTAGAAATATTTTATTAGTCGGAAACATCTTACAACGCAGCACACTCAGGAATATCCCTTTAACGTAACCTTACATCGAAGAGTCCCGATTTTTTTACTCGCCCGTTGGTGAGAACACCATTATTTTTAGTTACACATGGTTGTTAACACATGTACGACTGGCTGATCCTAGGTGATGGCCAAGCCAATAATGCCATACGTCCAATAAAAAACTACACGATGGAAATCGATTAGACTATGACGTATAGTTAACCTGCTATCCATGTGTCTGTGGCGCGTAAGTCAGCTACAAGTGCAACGGCTGTAAATAACGTTTAGTCGAAAAGGATGTTAAAATTTGCTTAAAACCTAGTTTTTGAGGACATGTAAGAAATAGAATAACACATTCGTGTCCGTTAGATACGATTTATCTCACAACTCGTTTAAAAACGTATCAAACTCACTTTCGCTCGTTAGATACAGTTTAAAACAACTCGTTATGAGATAAATGGTATCTATCGGCCAATCACATATTATTCATTCTCTATGTACAACACACCGGTAGTAATCATTATAGGGAGTAATCACTATTTAATTTTAAAAGCATGAATGTCATTGGAGTATATTTCTGTGTATCATCAGTTTAGTGATATTACAGTAACCAAGGAGTAAAACGTGTACTAAACTCCTGGTCGCTGCTTCAGGTCCGCATTCGTGGCATCACTCGTATGAGAAATGTAGCGGACGGTGGCAGTCTCCCATCGACATCAACCGAACTGAAACGGAGTACGACCTGGATCTCAAACCGTTCGTCTTCCACAACTTCAACCACCCCAGCATGTTCTCCGACGACCTCGTCTTCAACCTCACCAACAACGGGCACTCAGGTAAGTTTGCGGCACTTCACGTATTCTCTCTCATGTAATCTCCAGCTGCTATATTCAGCAGGTCAAACTTTCTACACATGTCGCTAATTTTAAAGGCACATAATCCTATGAAAACTTTAAATAGGTACTTATAACTCAAACAGTTTCCTGATTACAACGCTCTTTTCTATACATCCGGCGGTTGTCCTCCTTTGTCAAGGCAATGATTTCATATGATCGTTTGGAGGGCTCCGGAATTTTGATGATAGTAGATTATTATTAGTACCGTCAATCCTGTATTACGCAGTCTGTAATGGGAGTATCCGAGGATTTATCCAGGCCTTATGTGGGTCCGAAGTTAGGCCCTTCCTAAATGAAAGTGACACTGAAAATTAAAAATTTCTAATCTAAGAATTTCCAATATATATATATATATATATATATATATATTATATATATATATATATATATATATATATATATATGTATAATATAATATCATATCTGTTGTAATAAATTAATTTAACAGTGGTATACTGCATCATTCAGTGGCCTGAAAACTATCTTAAGTATGATATACTGGCGCTAATGTTACCAATGCTATCAGACATTGGACCCTGGGAAAAACTCCTGGATAAATTCATAGTATCAAAACGTGGTTTTTTAATGACATGTTGTTGCTCAATGATGGTCAGATGTCCATGGTGGATGGACTTGTAGTACGAAATTGGGGGGGGGGGGGGGGGGGGGGGGGGGGGGGGGCCGGGGGGGGGGCCATTCCAGGGGGGGGGGGGGGGGGGCAGTTTTGGTGTCTACCTTAGTTTGTACATTCCCTGCTGCTGATACGCATAGTCTATATGGCGGTTTCTTCCTTCATTCTCATTACGAAATGCCGCAATTACGATGTATTAAGGCACCCAAAAAGTATAGTTTAATGTAACATTCCTTACCTCTACCTGTGTCCTGCACCAGCTATAATTAATGCAGATGCATGGAATATCTGAAATAGCGAACAAGGTTGTCGCCTGACGGTAACAACAGTAACGTATATGAGTTTGAAAGAATCGCCCTCGGCTGACGAGTAGAACGGTCTAACCACTTGACGAGTTTACGCCTCGCACTAGTTACAAGATGTGAAAAAACTCGAGAAGAATGTGTACAGGTTGAGATAGTCATATGCAAAAGCGTATAAACTATGGTTGGTTTTAGTACACAAATTTGGTTTTGTGAATCGAATCCGCTTATAGTCGAAAACTGAGCAATACAAAATGTATGACGTAGGTGATGCGGAAGAATCAGAACTGCCGCAATCAGCACGTTAAAAAGAACTTGATGAATAAAACAAAAATGTTCAGTGAATTGATAACTTCATAAACATTTAAATTTAATTACTAAAATTTAACATTCTTTTTAATGCATTTTTTTAAAGCCAGGAAAGAGACAAATATCTTTGAATAATTCAATCTGGTTGATTATTAACAAAGTGTTAGGATTTTATGCAGGCGTGGCCGCAGCCATTTTATTTTATTTTACTTTTAAAAAATGCCCACAGAGTAAAAGTGGCACCTTAACGAATTTCATTCACAATCAAATTTAAACAAACTTGTGAAAAAGTAGCTTGTTATACCATATTTCAACGTTCGCTTGATTCATTGCCCGACTTTAAAACTCGACTGGTCCCCACCTTTCACAATCATCTAACAAAAGGAAAGTCAGTCTCATCACATTTTAGACTATGGATAATCGTGTGTTTAAATTGTCGGTTTTTTAACATTTGATAAACAGAGAGAGAGAGAGAGAGAGAGAGAGAGAGAGAGAGAGAGAGAGAGAGAGAGAGAGAGAGAGAGAGAGAGAGAGAGAGAGAGAGAGAGAGAGAGAGAGAGGGGCGAGAGAGAGAGAGAGAGAGGAGAGAGAGGAGAGAGAGAGAGAGAGAGAGAGAGAGAGAGAGAGAGCGAGAGAGAGAGAGAGAGAGAGAGAGAGAGCGAGAGAGAGAGAGAGAGAGAGAGAGAGAGAGAGAGAGAGAGAGAGAGAGAGAGAGAGAGGAGAGAGAGAGAGAGAGAGAGAGCGAGAGAGAGAGAGAGAGAGAGAGAGAGAGAGAGAGAGAGAGAGAGAGAGAGAGAGAGAGAGAGAGAGAGAGAGATAGAGAGACAGAGAGAGACAGAGAGAGACAGGGACTCTTAAATGCGTAAAGGATTTTTTCTTGTGGCTAGCACCCGCCAATGATTTACAAATCCCCAAATTGTCACAGATGTACTTTTTGGATTTTGTAATGTGCATTTTTGTTTTAATTCGTATATGCAACTATTAATGTTTTTCAGCAAGTACCAAAGTGCACGGAGATCTGTACATAGAAGGAGGCGGATTACCTGGCAGATACAACACTGCAGAGTTCCACTTCCACTGGGGGTCGAACGAGGATCAGGGCTCCGAACACACCATAGATGGGCGACAGTTCCCACTGGAGGTATGTGCATAAAGCTCCTGTTTTTTTCATTGTTTTTTTAAATCTCAGAATCTGAGATGCGTTCATTTCATCTTTCGTTGCGTGCACTCGCTGATAAGTTCAGATTCATTGAACTTTAAGAGCAAAAACCAGTTTAGCAAGAGTTTCGTAATCCTGACGCAGGATTGTTCATATTTGACTGGCACCCTGCCGTTGAATAAGAAATATAGTGCTTTTATACATCACTTTCAGTTGGTACCTGTTAATATATTTCTTCAGTGTTTAGACTGTACGCGAAACCTATACTCAATTTAACGTAAGCAGAATATTTGACATGAATTTATTTCTTAAAGTTTGTGATTCCAAAAGTTTGTGATTCCAAAAGTATAGTTGAAATACCTTTTAATACGAAATGAAATTTATTTTCGAATAATCATTGTGTCTTTACTTTAACTATTTTGATATCTTCTCACTTCAGTAAATTGTAATTTTAATTAAATATTTATTAATTGATTAGCTTGTGTTAGTAACTGTACAATTGTTTTATTTTAGATGCACATAGTCCACTATGCGGCGAAGTACGACAATCTATCAAACGCACTTACTCATTCGGATGGCTTGGCCGTGCTGGGAGTGTATTTTCAGGTATTCCATTTCATTCGTCAATTTGAATTTTATTTGTTTGCCTACTTGGGCCATTTGCCAAGGACGGTAGATTAATGGTTAGCTGTTATTACAAGGAAATTATGCTGCATTCAAATGTTTGCTTCCCACTAAGACGTCAAAACCCTTAGGCTAGTGATAGCCGATACGAGAATGCTAACTCAATAATTACCAACCTGACTTAAATCGGATCGGTTTTTCACTTACTATATAGTATTTAAATGTCCGCATTTGTATTGTGACATGCTTTGAACAAGCTTGCATTTAGTACTCATGAGTGCTGGTAAATTCCCCAAATATAATTCATATATTTATTCCTTGACTCCCCCATCACCTTTCCCGAATTTCCCTAAAACATGGGAAGGTCTGTCACCCATGGTTCTTGACTCCCTATTTTGTACACCTGTGGTCACAGAAATTCATTAAATTTTACTAAACATTTACAATTGCGTGGTTTTAACTTTTAAAACTGCCGGTATCATAACTGTTTTCAGCAATTCACGAGTCCATGCAATCAAAGTATAACAGAATTGTTCCTTTGACTATCTATCGTATTTAGATACAGCATTTATTCTAACTTTTAATTGTTAGATACTCGACAAGTGTGATACATAAAACAGTTCCATAATATGAATTGAAATTCCATATCTATGTAAAAGAACTCATCCCATACGGCCAATGATTGAGACAAATACACATTTTGCTTGTGATACGTAAACCAGATTTCATCGAACCACAATAGCAGTTATTACCAATATGGTTAAAACATATCTTGGTATATATAAAAGTGATACGTCCCACAAGACCGACAAGTGGGACATAACACTTTGACGTCACATGATGATAGCACCGATTGGTGCACTGGAACCTTACAGAAACGTCAACGAAACAAGTTGAATGATATACATTAAGATCGATTATGGTAATAAATAGTATAATAAACTCGCTACCATTTCATATCATGTTTATGACCCTTGTCAAATAATTTTCATTGTCACGAGCTATTCGGGACATAAACATGATACATAAACATTATACGAAATAATTTTCATTGTCACTCGCTAATTGATAATTATTTCACTCAGGACATAAACATGATACGAAATGGAAACTCGTTTAATATCCTATAAATATTTTCTTTCAGATATCACAGCAAGACAATCCAAATTTCGAGCCAGTTGTCCAAGCTCTGCAGAAAGTCACGAACCATGGTGAGTAGTACTTAAGAAATAATGTAATAATCCATCATATGCTGCGATATGGAATAGAAAAAGTTCACCCGAAGTGGTGGACATTTCTACCTGGAACGACTTACCAACTCACAGGGTCGACTTTCCACCGCCGAGGGTGTACTTTGTCTATCCCACATGACTGCATATTATAATAAACTATTTTTTCTTTCATCCATGCGGTAAATAAAGCATTGGGGCGGGACGTAGCCCAGTGGTAAAGCACTCGCTTGATTCGCTATTGTTCAAGGTGTAGATTATTTTTCAAGAATCAACACCTGTGAAACAATGCAGTTTGAACTTTTTATGCGTTTAGATCAGGGATTCGAACCCAGTACTGACACAACGTGTACATTGTACACGAGTACAACGCTTTAGCACACGAGGTCAAGCATCTGCATAATCAAATGAACATGTAATTTAAGCCTTATAAACCTGATACTAAAGTACTAATCAAAATTATACCCAGGTGATTTTCCTGTCCTATATATTAGTTATGAAAATCCTTGGAATAAAAACCATAAAAATGTGTCAGTATTATCATGACCTGTTATGGTATTCAAACAACCGGTCCAAAAAACTACAATAAATGACCTGTTATAGATAGAAATGTGAGATGTATTTACAATTTTACTGCAAAACGTATGTAATTTGAAACAGACTGTAACACCCAGGTTGATATTGATTACACCTGACAGGTGAAATCACAAGTACTAAGTGTAAGAATACATAGCAGTCCAGCATATTAAATCAAATAACTAAACTAATTATATAAATTTGCTAACAACAAAATTACTGATGTTGTATCCATAATCTATAATTTAAAAAAATCTTAATCTAACAAAGCAGTTTATTGAACTTCATTGTATTGAAAATGACAGGTGTATTATTTGTGGTATCAATATGGTACGAGGACCTGCAGTCTCAGTTACAGTTAGTAAACTTGTGAAAGCTGTTTATTCCTTTTTCCATCTGGAGAATAAGAGAGGGAAATTGCTTATAACTTTAAATAAGCTTAGTACTTGTGATTTCACCTGTCAAGTGTAATCAATATCAACCGGAGTGTTATAGTCTGTTTCAAATGACATACGTTTTGCAGAAAAATTGTAAATATATACATCTCATATTTCTATCTATAACAGGTCATTTATTGTCGTTTTGTGGACCGGTTGTTTGAACTCCATAACAGGTCATGATAACACTGACACATTTTTATGATTTTTATTCCAGGGATTTTCATAAGTAATATATAAGACTGGAAAATCACATGGGGATAATTTTGATTAGTACTTTGGTAATAGTAATGTATTCCGGCGGAACACAACGAAGATTGTTGGAAACTAAATCGGAAATCACAGGTTACATGTTTAGGACGTGCATCACGCTTAATGCTAGCTATCCACTGCTGAAGTTTTGTTGACCGATTCGGTTCAGGTTAGGTCCGAAAGTATCCTACCGTTTTGGGTTATTAGTTTTGTAAACATTCTTTGCCATTTTAACCAATATTTTCATTAAAAAAGATCAAATAGAAGTTAATTTAGCAGTCACATAATTGTTAAAAATGAATAATGGATTAAGTTGGAGAATGCACTCGGAAGTGTAGATTCATGAAATAATAATAAACTCGCACCTACGAGGTTCATGAATTATTTTTCACGAACCTACACCTCCTCGTACATTCTTCATTACATAATTGCCCAAATCATTTTAGAGCTTTTGAGAAAAACTGAAAAAACTGAAAAACTTAGTTTTATATAAACAAAAATAAATTCTTTAAAATTTATTAGAACAAAAACCAATTTTGTTCTTCTTGATCTTGTTAAAATACATTTAAAGCATTATTGGATTGTGAGATAAGAGAAAAATTATGACAAAATATATCGGTTCTATTCTGTTCAAGCCGAATGATGAGTTTAGAAACATAGTTAACTCCCCTTGTTGTCACCAGTGGCCATTTGAAATACACATTGCTTTCATACATGGGCTAGTTCTATCCGACACTTGCAAGGATGAGAGAAAACGAGCTTTCAGATTGACATGTAGTGACCAATGCCATACATAGATTTAATTCAATACTGGCTTTACGTCTTATCAGGACTTAGGCTTCGTAACTTGTACGCAATTCTTGTCTGCGTGTGTATAAAGGTATACACGTACATACGCAATGGTGTGTATTGTGTGTGATATGTATGCATATTGATAATAATTTATGAAACACACTACCTACAAACTACATAGTATGTGATCAGGACGTAAATCAACGTATAGCATTTTTAGGATTTGCTAAATGACAGCACATTATTTAACTAATAAATATTGTTTAACATGGTTCCTGAAATCTATTCCACAATATTAATAGTTAAGCCCCCAATATGCATTATGTTGTTTCCTAATAGTAATAAAGTATTCCAATATATTTGCACAAAAGTGTTACGTTAAGAAATCAAATCACTTCTACGTGAATGAGATGTTTTCCCTTTTTAACTGTAATTTGGTTATTTTCAGGTCAAAGCCATGCTATGACTAATTTTATGTTAGATTCTGTGATTCCCGAAGACAGAGGGAGGTTTTTCCGGTACAAGGGCAGTCTGACAACTCCACCGTGTTTCGAGAGTGTCATTTGGACTGTGTTTGCCGAGCCAGAGAAAATATCACTAAGACAGGTTGGTACATCATCATACACCATCTGTATTCATCAGGTTCTATATCAAACTCACTGGCCATTGTTATACGGTGTTAATAAGAGGTTCTTTATGAACTTACCGAAAACTGTCATGCAATGTTAGCAGCAGATTCTAGTTCAGACGTCATCATGTTCTCATGTTACTTGTATAACAAATGTATTTAGTATTGTCACAGTCGCGGTTTGTAACAAACTTGCTAAACAGTGTCATATGATACTGTCGTCTTCTTATATGTCAATTTACTGAACATGAGCTCTGTTCGGTCCTAGTTTTGATTTAGTAAAATAATCTTGGAGTGACAGTTCTCTTTGTGGCAGTGCAAGGGGGATGAATAGAATATAATAGAACAGAATAACTGTTTAACGACACCCCAGCACGAAAAATACATCGGCTATTGGGTGTCAAACTATGGTAAAGGCAAAACTAAAGTGATGAGCAACATCAATATAAAAAATCAACAGTTTGCAAATCTCCAGTTAAGGAGAAGTGGCTGTTCTATCAACCATTATTTTGCTAAATGTCCATTCGTCTCTACATCGTGCAGATATACGGCCCTGATCATGTATTATGTTTTTGTCATGATCATGTTCTGTATAAGATGTGTTAAGCATTGCCACAGTACGCTGTCGGTCACGTTCCTTAACACACGTGGTTATTAGAGTCACCAAATCATGTAAATTTGACTGAACAGTGATATATGATGTTCACATCAGGTTCTTTATCAGATATGCCCATTTCTCGCTCCAGCCAGTGCACCACGACTAGTATATCAAAGGCCGTGGTATGTGTTATGCTGTTTGTGGGATAGTGCATATAAAAGATCACTTGCTGCTAATCGAAAAAGAGTAGCCCATGAAGCAGGTTTCCTTCCCTCAATACGTGTGGTCCTAAACCATATGTCCGACGCCATATAACCGTAAATAACATGTGTTGAGTGCGTCGTTAAATAAAACATTTCCTTCTTTCCTATATCAGATATTGTTACCAGGTTATTAATTACCAGCAAGGGGCGCACTTTCAATTTTTTTTTTGATACACTAGATGTGGAATGAAAACAAAAGCCAATGCGTCCAAAGGGAAGGGGTGTCTTAAAAAGCATCGCTCGCCAGATGATCATTTATTAAAACAACTTGCCTTGAGTGCTGATGGTTCTTAAAATGAAGTATCTGTTTTACTTTTCAGCTGAGGTATCTTCGTTACCTGATACAGCACGACCACGACGAAGGACCAGATATCCGTGCCAGCGAGTCAAGAAGTAACCACTTGAATTACATGGTGGACAATTACCGCCCTATTCAGCCACTGAATGGCAGGACGGTGTTCTGCAGCTTCCCCAAAACGTTTGACAGTTCGGACTCGTTTGATACATCAGACACCAGTCCTTTGGCGCCACTTTCAGTCTCCTCTACGAAGGCTACAGATACACCGTTCGCTGGGACGTCACCAGTCTTATTAGCCACTGGAAAGACTATAGGAGGGACAGGAGGTCAACGAATCCAAGCAGCGAACGCACATGGTGGATCCGGAATGCACCCTCATCTGCACGCTGCATCAGTGCAGACTGGGTCTCATGCTGCCGCTGGTAACAAAGGGAACAGTTTCAACCCGATGATTGGAAACACTGGAACACTGTCACAGATAACAAGCAATGAAAAGAATTCTCTCCTCTCTGGAGCGAACCCGATTCCAAGGCACTCGTTTGGCATACGGAATTCAGCAGACCCTAAGGCAGAATCACAGCGTAAGGTGCATTCTGTGTCGGAACAGTTCACAGATATCAAACTTAAGACTGCTGAAACAATCAACGATCCGAAAGTCAGTGGTGTTCTTAGTAACTTTCCTCAACAGGCAAGACCTAAAGCCGTTACCCAGGCAACGCCTCCTGTCACACGTGTCCAGCCGCATGTTTCACATACTCATCCACATGTTACATATACTCAGCCACATGTTTCACATACTCATCCACATGTTTCACATACTCAGCCACATGTTACACATACTAAACCATATGTTACACATACTCAAATACCACATGCTACACAGACTCAACCACATGTCACACATACTCGACCACATGTCGCACATACTCAGCTACCACATGCTACACAAACTCAGTCACATGCTACACGGTCTCGACCACAAGTTATACGCACACAACCACATACCACACGTGCTGAACAGCATGTTACACGTACTCAACCACATGCTGCACAAACTCATCCAGGTTTTACACACACCCATCCACGCGTTACAGGTACTCAAGCACCTGTTACACGTGCACCAGCAGCTCATTATACACGTGCTCGGCCACTCGCTACACGTGATCAGCAGTACGTTGCGCATACCCAATCACACGTTACACGTGCTCCACCAGTAGTTCGGACAACCGCGAGGAATCAACCCATCAGTTTTCCAAAAAGAGTCAAAAACCACTGGCCTCTTCCTTCGAGGACAACCAAGTCGCCAATACGATTTGCACATCCACCGAGATACTACAGACCAAACCTCAGATACAACCGACCAACGCAACTTCTCAATGGCCAGACTGCGCCGATTAGAAGATCAAAGTTACCAAGACCAAACTACCAACAACAACAACACCAACATCAACAACAACAACGAAACCGACAGCAGACGTGGCGTCAACAGCAGTTACGTCAAGGGAGTCCGAGGATTTTCAGTCCACGTCCTAAGGCGAGCACCACAGGACAACCATTGGTCTATCTCCAACCGGTTTCCCAGCCAATACGGCTAAGTAAGCCGATGTACTACCGCTACTACAACAACAACAATAATAATAACAACAATAATAACAACAATAACAACAACGAGAATGGCTACAGACCTCAAGGATTCGGAGTAGATATGGCTAACTTTGATGAATTCAGGAGACGAAGACGAAGTTTAATGAACTATTTTGCTAACAAGCGGAAAACGAACGACAGAAATGGCGCGAGGTTTAACTGATGAATCGTTACGTGAGCAGGTCGTAGACTGGGATTCAAACAGTTGGGTGCATGTACGAGAAAACTGTGTTTATTCACGTGATCTCATACCTGATGCTCATTGGTTCTTCTTCATTAAGGCAGTAATTTATTATATATAGAGCTGTTACCAGCATGCGGTAAGCATGAGATGTGACAAAAAGACACAACTCCATTTTAAGACTAACGGAAGCATATGTCGGAGATTGTAGCTAATAAATCTGGATGGGATTTGGTAGGATTTTTATGAGAAGATATGTTATAAACATCAAATTAATTATCTTTTCTAATAGCATACATGCTAAAGGGATACATTGTTTTGTAACAGATATGTGGTTAATGCGTTCATTATAAATAGGTTGCTATTTTGGACTATAGGAGAACATAAGAAGAAATACATTTTAAAATGTTTTTCGCCAACCATGTTTTAGCCATAATTAAAGAATATGAATAATGAATGCGTCTCAACTTCAGATATGACGTGAAATAAATATTTGTGCATACATGCGTAAAGTAATGTGTTCCAGAATAGGTCCTGCAATAATAGTGTCCATGAACACGTAATAAAACAAAAAGATTACACGGACTCTTAATGAGACCACGATGTCCCAGCACATTTATTAGAACCTGGGTCTCACTGCACCTTTGTTAAAACCAGGGTTCTACTGCACATTTCTTAAAACCAGGGTTTCACTGCACATCTATTAATTCTAGGGCCACCTACACATTTACTAAAACCAGGGCGTCTTTGAATGCTTATAACAACCAGGGCGTCCTGTACATTTAACAAAACTAGGGCTTCCCTGCCTATGTATTAAAACCCGGGCGTGTATAGACATTTAGTAGAACTAGGGCATCCCTTCAAACGTTTTATGTATTAGTGTGAGGCAGCACTTAGTAAAAACAGTGTATCTGCGTTAAATTCAGGATGTCTCTTAACATATATTAATACTATTGTGTACAGTTGGCAAACCCAGGCTGTGACTAACATAAGAGTAGGGAAATGACGGCAACTGGGCGGGTGGCAGTTTTATATTAATTTCATTTTAATTTGGTACACAATTTTATATCGGGTAGGAGAACTACATTGGAGGTTGGAACCCACACTGTTATGGAGCGACAGCGAAATATAAAATGTAGCGGGGGGAAATGAGGTGTGGTTGAGAAGGATAATGCATTATCTTCAGAGTTGCCGTTCGAAACAGCAAATTTTTATTACCACGTTTATGGCACAGCCGCTTTTCCAAATCAGGTGTGGGTCTTCACGTGATCCAACTGAAACGGGATCTTACCGGCAACTTCAATTTAAGCTCTCGGTCAGTAAATCTAATAAAAACCAGTGCCAGCGTAGCGGAAAAAGCGAAATGACTAAATCGTTTTTGATAGGAAATGACATTGGATGTTATCTATCTAGTAATGAAGATTCACTGGAATGTTTACATCAATGTAGATAGATTGTAAAAAGTATTACGATTGTCAGAATCATAGAACTATTTTTCTCAGAAACACACCGTGTATGTATATTGTTATAATTAACGACTTAGTGAGGCAATATAATAAAATGTGAATAATTCATTGGACGTTTTGCTAGCTAAGTAAAATATAATTTTTACATATTCGTACTTTTATATAATTAATGTATGTATCATTTAATTCGTGATTATTATCAGTTGTTTGATATATTTATAAAAATCGCAAAAATAATGATGTTGTGTAGTTGGTATATATCTATTTTATAATTGTTTTAAAGACAATATTTTACATACTCATGTGTAATAACCTCGTATCATATCGACATGTATTACTGCGTACATAATAAATAGTTTTTTTTCTCTCTGGCATTGCGTTAAATATGTTTTTTTCCAGTACTCATGTATAAATAACGCAGAGGGGTGTGCAGGACATTGTGCAGGGTTGGGGTCTGGACTGGTGAGCGAAATGTTTAAGAGGTGAGTGGGTTATTCTTTGTAGGAAAATACATTGAAAAAAAATTGTTTGGAATAGGGGTGAAGGGATTCAATATCCCAGCCCCACCCGTGCAGATGCGCCTGTAACATGTACATAGTCTATCCTGCACAACTCACAAGTATCGATATATGCCAGAAACTGGAGGATGGGATGAGTAGCTATAAATAGGTGCATTAATTCATCTCAACTGCGAGGGAAGGAGCGATGCTTAATTTCCAAACTTGGTATCAGGTTACCCCCTCTCCATCCCTCCAGCCCCGCTTCAGACGCCATTGCAACCAAAAGAAAACCAACATTAAGCTGAAGAACAGTTTATTGTCTCGTTCAGTGCAAAGACGACAGACACACTGCCACTATAGTCCGTTTGCGTGAAAAGGGAACCGATCATTTGGCATATATCCCTATAATGAATAACTATCATGTCTATGGGATGGTGCATATAAAAGATCCCTTGCTGATAATTGAAAAGAGTAGCCCATGATGTGGCGACAGCGGGTTTCCTCTCTCAATATCTGTGTGGTCCTTAACCATATGTCTGATGCCATATAACCGTAAATAAAATGTGTTGAGTGCGTCGTTAAATAAAACATTTCCTTCCTTCCTATAATGAATAAAGTTATAATTCAAATTAAAATATATTATTAAGTTTTAAACATATACAAACTTAAATAAAAAAAAGTCGATAAACAATTTAGTGTAAATAAAAAGGTTTCTTTACAAATTATCATAAAATTGCATGGGCTAAATCTTATTTTACAATGCAGGTATGAAGACAACTGATGGAACAGCCAACGTAGAGAACACACAGTTCTATCTTTTGTCTCAGTTTACTGAATTATCGATTACTCCAATAGCAATGTAGCTAAGGCTGTTCTAGCATTTTGTTTTCATCACTGTATTAAAAATTAGATTAATCTATATAATTTATGGCAATTTGTTAAGAAACGTTTATTTACACAGAAAATTGTAGTAAAAAAATGTTGTTAAGTTGGTATGGGTTTAAAACTCAGTAAAATGTTTTAATACAAGTTTTAACATTATTAATTATAGAGTTATATGCCAATGGATCGGTTCCCTTTTCACGCAAAGGGACTATAATTGACGAGAGGAAATATATTGAGGGCAAATTTAAACCACTTTGAAACATTATCTATTTGCAACTACCGAAAGTAATTTTATGGAAATGTGGAAAATTGTCAGCAAGCATACGGTATTAAAGCAATTACCCTACTCCCGCAAGTCATGTTTTCGTTGTTTCCGTATGTCACATCATGGCACTGTAGTACAATTTCGTTTCATGTTTTTGTTTAATGCTTTCTAGTCATAAATAAATAATGACATACGTGTATGCGGCAAGCAATTTTTGGAACTCCCTCGGGATATAAAACTATTTATTAACTCCATTAATAAACTGTCTACAACACTCACACACACCCATCTAATATAGAGCAGATCACTAAATAGCACGTTTTATTTATTATTATTATTATTTATTTTTTATTTTTTATTAAATCGTAATTTTTATGGTTACAAAGTCCACAACCCTCTCAGTAAAAAAATATTTATCATAATTATCGTATATTATGTCAATAATTATGAGGAAAGAAAACAAAGTGCATATATATATATATATATATATATATATATGTGTGTGTGTGTGTGTGTGTTTGTGTGTGTGTGTGTATGTGTGTGTGTGTGTGTGCCAAATATTAGTTTTTCTTTAATACGTGTATTTCAAAATAGTGAAATTTACTGTTGCTTTCTCATGTCGAATGTTGACAGATAAAAAGAGTGATCTCAAACTAAATACACCACCCACCCCACCTTTCGTACACGCAGATCTGTTTTACATGCAATAAGCGCTGCTTGTTATTATAATCATGTGTGAAATAAGTAACTACTTACTTAAATGGATCATCGAGTACAAGAATGTGCATCAAAGTGACAGTGCTGTATTTTTTCACTATTAGAGCAAATATTATTTATATTTTATTGTTTAGAATATTCATTTCCAAGTATCTATGGTCATCCTGGTGTTTATAATGCCACAAAATGCATTTTTCATAATTCTAAGAAACGCACGTACGTCTGAGAAGTAATTGTAATGGAAATGAACTCTAGTCTATTTTAGAGGGTATTTCCCAGTTTCAGCGTCAGAAACTCTTGTTTCTCTCTTTTGAACTTTATTCAATTGTATTACAGGTTTATTGATTAACCAAACTTAGTGTCGGTTTTCACAGGTTTAAACTAGGGTCGGCAACTTTTAAAGTGAATACTTAATTAGAGAAAGTGTATCTAAGACAAGATACGGTGTCCAAGGTATCTGTTCCTTAAATGTGGTAATTAAAACTGTCAGTGCACGAGAAACGTTTTCGAACGTCTTTCCATATCAGATGGGCCTGGCTTCTTTCCAGTAGTAGAGGTTTCGTGTTCGTGCTGGGGTGTCGTTAAACACGAACTATTCGTGCGTCTTTGTGCGCACGAATGTCCTGCTTCTTTACTTAGGATGGTGATTTGATTAGGTTACTCTCCATCAGTGGGCTACGAAACGTTTCGAACGTTTTACACGTGGGGTTCCGTCTTTGTGCGGCTCGTGTGTCCTGTTTCGTTAGGTTGATGACTGGTGTACTGCCAGTGGATGAAGAACGTTTCACATATGAGGTTGTGTCAGTGCTGCATGTGTGCCCTGTTTCTTTAGGATGGTTATTAAACTACTGTCAATCAGTGGATGAAGAACGTTTTACACGTGAGGTTGCGTCTTTGTGCGGCACGTGTGTCCTGTTTCTTTAGGATGGTGATTAAACTACTGTCAATCAGTGGTTATTAAACTACTGATGAAGAACGTTTTACACGTGAGGTTGCGTCTTTGTGCGGCACGTGTGTCCTGTTTCTTTAGGATGGTGATTAAACTACTGTCAATTAGTGGATGAAGAAAGTTTTACACGTATGGTTGTGTCTTTGTGCGGCACGTGTGTCCTGTTTCTTTAGGATGGTGATTAAACTACTGTCAATCAGTGGATGAAGAAAGTTTTACACGTGAGGTTGCGTCTTTATGCGGCACGTGTGTCCTGTTTCATTAGGATGGTGATTAAACTACTGTCAATCATTGGATGAAGAAAGTTTTACACGTGAGGTTGCGTCTTTGTGCGGCACGTGTGTCCTGTTTCTTTAGGATTGTGATTAAACTACTGTCAATCAGTGAATGAAGACTGTTTTACACGTGAGGTTGCGTCTTTGTGCGGCACATATGTCCTGTTTCTTTAGGATGATAATTAAACTACTGTCAATCAGTGAATGAAGAATGTTTTACACGTGGGGTTGCGTGTGTGTGCGGCACGTGTTTCATGTTTCTTTAGGATGATGATTAAACTACTGCCAATCAGTGAATGAAGAATGTTTTACACGTGAGGTTGCGTCTTTGTGCTGCACGCGCGTCTGGCAGCTCGTTTACACACCATACACAGAAACTCGATCAGCTCCACCAGAGACACAAGACTGAAACCCATGATCAAACCAGTCAGACCTCCAACCGAGCCTGAAAATAATAAAACACAGATTTACCTCAAACGTTCTATATCATTATTACAAGTGACATATGTTGCTATTTTTACATCTATTTGTAACAGTTAATTGTACATTAATGGATCCTGCGCATAATCCTTGAATAAATAATTCAGGAATATAGAAACTATATTGTGCTTGTTTGACTTGTAAACAGAGACGTGTTCAGTGGGACTGGATTCCCATCTTATCACATTATATATGATAGTGCTTTATGACTATAAAACATATCCATCTCTATGTGATAGGGCTTTCTAACTAAAGAACGTCCTCATCTCTATATGATAGGGCTTTATAAAACATACTCATCTCTATGTGATAGGGCTTTCTAACTAAAGAACATACTCATCTCTATATGATAGGGCTTTCTAACTATAAAACATACTCATCTCTATGTGATAGGGCTTTCTAACTAAAGAACATGCTCATCTCTATGTGATAGGGCTTTCTAACTAAAGAACATACTCTTCTTTATATGATAGGGCTTTATAACTATAAAACGTACCCATGTCTATGTGATGGGGTTGATAACTATAAATGATACTCATCTCTATATGATAGGGCTTCATAACCATAAAACGTACCCATGTCTATGTGATGGGGTTTATAACTATAAAACATACTCATCTCTATATGATAGGGCTTTATAACCATAAAATATACACATAGACATGCAATATAAAACATATGAATTTTTAAATCATATGTGATGCAATATACTTTTGTAAAACATACACATTTACATGTAATGCAGGTTTTAGTTTTAAATTATCACAATATAATGAGTTGTGATAGTCCCCGGTGACAAAGCCTAACAAAATATAACCATTATTTCTGAGCAGCATTATATTAAATTTCAGCGGAAAGAACAGGGGTTCATTTAGTGCTACATATTCCATAAGCCAATTAGTTCTCTTTTTTTTCGTTATTTCATTGTTGTTGGTTTGTGAGGTTTGTTTATTTGTTTCCTTTTCGCTGGTTGGTTTTCTGGGGGGTTTTGTGTTGTTTTTTTCTGTTGTATTTTATTTTTGTTTGTTTGTGTGTTTGAATTTGTTTTTCGTTTTGTTCTATATGGAAAAATCATGCTTCTGTACTTCAGACATCTGACTTGAATCTCAAGACTGAGGACATGTCAATTCCTCTTCTGTACTGGATTTCTAAACTTCATAAGAATCCACGGCAGGAATGATATATTACGAGATCCAGCAAATGCATGTCCAGTGTCTCAAACAATATCCATTATCCTGACCATAATCAATGATGGACTTTCAATGGACGTCTTAGAGACAAACGAAGCTATCACATGTGCGTTCCCTAATACTTAAATACTTATTTTAAAAATGTTAAAGTTTGTTTTGTTTAACGACACCACTAAAGCACATCAATTTATGACGGCTCAACGGCAAATGGATGTCAAACATTTGGTAATTTTGACGTCTAGTCGGTAGAGAGGAAACCCGCTACATTTTTAGCATTAGTAGCAAGGGATCTTTTATATGCACCACCCCACGGCTTTTGATATATCAATCGTGGTGCACTTGCTAGAACGAACAATGTCCAATAGTAATCTAACTTACCCAGCAGAGAATCCAGCGTGTTCACTGGCTCTTGTATTATCCTGGTCTGTGTAGATCCATCATTGTAGTAATCTAACTTACCCAGCAGAGAATCCAGCGTGTTCACTGGCTCTTGTATTATCCTGGTCTGTGTAGGTCCATCATTGTAGTAATCTAACTTACCCAGCAGAGAATCCAGCGTGTTCACTGGCTCTTGTATTATCCTGGTCTGTGTAGGTCCATCATTGTAGTAATCTAACTTACCCAGCAGAGAATCCAGCGTGTTCACTGGTTCTTGTATTATCCTGGTCTGTGTAGGTCCATCATTATAAGTAATCTAACTTACCCAGCAGTGAATCCAGCGTGTTCACTGACTCTTGTATTATCTTGGTCTGTGTAGTTCCATCATTGTAAGTAATCTAACTTACCTAGCAGAGAATCCAGCGTGTTCACTGACTCTTGTATTATTTTGGTCTGTGTAGTTCCATCATTGTAAGTAATCTAACTTACCTAGCAGTGAATCCAGCGTGTTCACTGACTCTTGTATTATCTTGGTCTGTGTAGTTCCATCATTGTAAGTAATCTAACTTACCCAGCAGAGAATCCAGCGTGTTCACTGACTCTTGTATTATCCTGGTCTGTGTAGGTCCATTATTGTAAGTAATCTAACTTACCCAGCAGAGAATCCAGCGTATTCACTGACTCTTGTATTATCTTGGTCTGTGTAGTTCCATCATTTTAGTAATGAAAGTTACCTAGCAGTGATTCCAGTATAAGTAATTTAACTTACCTAGCAGTGAATCCAGCGTGTTTACGGGCTCTTGTATTATCCTGGTCTGTGTAGGTCCATCATTGTAAGTAATCTAACTTACCCAGCTGTGAATCCAGCGTGTTCACTGACTCTTGTATTATCCTGGTCTGTGTAGATCCATCATTGTAAGTAATCTAACTTACCTAGCAGTGAATCCAGCGTGTTCACTGACTCTTGTATTATCTTGGTCTGTGTAGTTCCATCATTGTAAGTAATCTAACTTACCTAGCAGAGAATCCAGCGTGTTCACTGACTCTTGTATTATTTTGGTCTATGTAGTTCCATCATTGTAAGTAATATAACTTACCTAGCAGTGAATCCAGCGTGTTCACTGACTCTTGTATTATCTTGGTCTGTGTAGTTCCATTATTGTAAGTAATCTAACTTACCTAGCAGAGAATCCAGCGTGTTCACTGACTCTTGTATTATTTTGGTCTGTGTAGTTCCATCATTGTAAGTAATATAACTTACCTAGCAGTGAATCCAGCGTGTTCACTGACTCTTGTATTATCTTGGTCTGTGTAGTTCCATCATTGTAAGTAATATAACTTACCTAGCAGTGAATCCAGCGTGTTCACTGACTCTTGTATTATCTTGGTCTGTGTAGTTCCATCATTGTAAATAATCTAACTTACCCAGCAGAGAATCCAGCGTGTTCACTGACTCTTGTATTATCCTGGTCTGTGTAGGTCCATTATTGTAAGTAATCTAACTTACCCAGCAGAGAATCCAGCGTATTCACTGACTCTTGTATTATCTTGGTCTGTGTAGTTCCATCATTTTAGTAATGAAAGTTACCTAGCAGTGATTCCAGTATAAGTAATCTAACTTACCTAGCAGTGAATCCAGCGTGTTTACGGGCTCTTGTATTATCCTGGTCTGTGTAGGTCCATCATTGTAAGTAATCTAACTTACCCAGCTGTGAATCCAGCGTGTTCACTGACTCTTGTATTATCCTGGTCTGTGTAGATCCATCATTGTAAGTAATCTACATACCCATCTCTATGTGATAGGGATTTCTAACTAAATAACATACTAATCTCTATATGATAGGGCTTTATAACTATAAAACGTACCCATGTCTATGTGATGGGGTTTATAGCCATAAAACATACTCATCTCTATACGATAGGGCTTTATAACTATAAAACGTACCCATGTCTATGTGATGGGGTTTATAATTTCAAAACATACTCACCTCTATGTGATAGGGCTTTCTAACTAAAGAACATACTCATCTCTATATGATAGGGCTTTATAACTATAAAACGTACCCATGTCTATGTGATGGGGTTTATAACTATAAAACATACTCATCTCTATAGGTAGGTAGTACTAGACCAAATAACTTCCGACTGGGTCAAAGTTGGAGGTGCACCGAACTTTTGATAGAGAAGTGAACACCACAAGTCCTGTGATTGGTTATAAATGTCAGTGTGTTGGTTGTAAAAAATAATAGTTTTATCTGGGTTAAAAAAAATGCAATTTTATTTCATCTAGTACCAATGTGTCAAGTAGCCTTGTGCTTGAAACATGTATGGGGTACCTGTAAAAATAAGTACTCGAATTTTGTGCGGAACTAGGGTAGTCATAGACGCTACCCGTTATCTCAGAAACGAGCAGCTTGACCCCCATTTTTTTCTGATTCACTTTAAGTGTGAGGGGTGGTAGTATTTATATCCGTGGCGTTTATGTCGGTTGATACGTTGCAGGTAGGAGTTTTAGCCACATGTTACTATTGTCGTCTATGGGATTTGATTTGGTAGTATAACCCTATATGATAGGGCTTTATAACCATATTTTATTTTTGTTTGTTTTTGTGTTTGAATTTGTTTTTCGTTTTGTTACTTCGTATACTTAAATACTTATTTTAAAAATGTTCAAGTTTGTTTTGTTTAACGACACCACTAAAAACACATTAATTTACGACGGCTCAAATATTTGGTAATTTTGACGTCTAGTCGCTACAAGTTTAGCATTAGTAGCAAGCGATCTTTTATATGCACCACCCCACGGCTTTTGATATATCAATCGTGGTGCACTTGCTAGAACGAACAATGTCCAATAGTAATCTAACTTACCCAGCAGAGAATCCAGCGTGTTCACTGGCTCTTGTGTAGGTCCATTATTGTAAGTAATCTAACTTACCTAGCAGTGATTCCAGCGTGTTCTCTGGCTCTTGTATTATCCTGGTCTGTGTGGGTCCATCATTGTAGGTAATCTACCTTACCCAGCAGTGAATCCAGCGTGTTCACTGGCTCTTGTATTATCCTGGTCTGTGTGGGTCCATCATTGTAAGTAATCTAACTTACCTAGCAGTGAATCCAGCGTGTTCACTGACTCTTGTATTATCCTGGTCTGTGTGGGTCCATCATTGTAAGTAATCTAACTTACCTAGCAGTGAATCCAGCGTGTTCACTGGCTCTTGTATTATTCTGGTTTGTGTAGATCCATCATTGTAAGTAATCTAACTTACCTAGCAGTGAATCCAGCGTGTTCACTGGCTCTTGTATTATCCTGGTCTGTGTGGGTCCATCATTGTAAGTAATCTAACTTGCCTAGCAGTGAATCCAGCGTGTTCACTGACTCTTGTATTATCCTGGTCTGTGTAGGCCCATCGTTGTAAGTAATCTAACTTACCCAGCAGTGAATCCAGCGTGTTCACTGACTCTTGTATTATCCTGGTCTGTGTAGGCCCATCGTTGTAAGTAATATAACTTACCTAGCAGTGAATCCAGCGTGTTCACTGACTCTTGTATTATCTTGGTCTGTGTAGTTCCATCATTGTAAGTAATATAACTTACCTAGCAGTGAATCCAGCGTGTTCACTGACTCTTGTATTATCTTGGTCTGTGTAGTTCCATCATTGTAAATAATCTAACTTACCCAGCAGAGAATCCAGCGTGTTCACTGACTCTTGTATTATCCTGGTCTGTGTAGGTCCATTATTGTAAGTAATCTAACTTACCCAGCAGAGAATCCAGCGTATTCACTGACTCTTGTATTATCTTGGTCTGTGTAGTTCCATCATTTTAGTAATGAAAGTTACCTAGCAGTGATTCCAGTATAAGTAATCTAACTTACCTAGCAGTGAATCCAGCGTGTTTACGGGCTCTTGTATTATCCTGGTCTGTGTAGGTCCATCATTGTAAGTAATCTAACTTACCCAGCTGTGAATCCAGCGTGTTCACTGACTCTTGTATTATCCTGGTCTGTGTAGATCCATCATTGTAAGTAATCTACATACCCATCTCTATGTGATAGGGATTTCTAACTAAATAACATACTAATCTCTATATGATAGGGCTTTATAACTATAAAACGTACCCATGTCTATGTGATGGGGTTTATAGCCATAAAACATACTCATCTCTATACGATAGGGCTTTATAACTATAAAACGTACCCATGTCTATGTGATGGGGTTTATAATTTCAAAACATACTCACCTCTATGTGATAGGGCTTTCTAACTAAAGAACATACTCATCTCTATATGATAGGGCTTTATAACTATAAAACGTACCCATGTCTATGTGATGGGGTTTATAACTATAAAACATACTCATCTCTATAGGTAGGTAGTACTAGACCAAATAACTTCCGACTGGGTCAAAGTTGGAGGTGCACCGAACTTTTGATAGAGAAGTGAACACCACAAGTCCTGTGATTGGTTATAAATGTCAGTGTGTTGGTTGTAAAAAATAATAGTTTTATCTGGGTTAAAAAAAATGCAATTTTATTTCATCTAGTACCAATGTGTCAAGTAGCCTTGTGCTTGAAACATGTATGGGGTACCTGTAAAAAAAAGTACTCGAATTTTGTGCGGAACTAGGGTAGTCATAGACGCTACCCGTTATCTCAGAAACGAGCAGCTTGACCCCCATTTTTTTCTGATTCACTTTAAGTGTGAGGGGTGGTAGTATTTATATCCGTGGCGTTTATGTCGGTTGATACGTTGCAGGTAGGAGTTTTAGCCACATGTTACTATTGTCGTCTATGGGATTTGATTTGGTAGTATAACCCTATATGATAGGGCTTTATAACCATATTTTATTTTTGTTTGTTTTTGTGTTTGAATTTGTTTTTCGTTTTGTTACTTCGTATACTTAAATACTTATTTTAAAAATGTTCAAGTTTGTTTTGTTTAACGACACCACTAAAAACACATTAATTTACGACGGCTCAAATATTTGGTAATTTTGACGTCTAGTCGCTACAAGTTTAGCATTAGTAGCAAGCGATCTTTTATATGCACCACCCCACGGCTTTTGATATATCAATCGTGGTGCACTTGCTAGAACGAACAATGTCCAATAGTAATCTAACTTACCCAGCAGAGAATCCAGCGTGTTCACTGGCTCTTGTGTAGGTCCATTATTGTAAGTAATCTAACTTACCTAGCAGTGATTCCAGCGTGTTCTCTGGCTCTTGTATTATCCTGGTCTGTGTGGGTCCATCATTGTAGGTAATCTACCTTACCCAGCAGTGAATCCAGCGTGTTCACTGGCTCTTGTATTATCCTGGTCTGTGTGGGTCCATCATTGTAAGTAATCTAACTTACCTAGCAGTGAATCCAGCGTGTTCACTGACTCTTGTATTATCCTGGTCTGTGTGGGTCCATCATTGTAAGTAATCTAACTTACCTAGCAGTGAATCCAGCGTGTTCACTGGCTCTTGTATTATTCTGGTTTGTGTAGATCCATCATTGTAAGTAATCTAACTTACCTAGCAGTGAATCCAGCGTGTTCACTGGCTCTTGTATTATCCTGGTCTGTGTGGGTCCATCATTGTAAGTAATCTAACTTGCCTAGCAGTGAATCCAGCGTGTTCACTGACTCTTGTATTATCCTGGTCTGTGTAGGCCCATCGTTGTAAGTAATCTAACTTACCCAGCAGTGAATCCAGCGTGTTCACTGACTCTTGTATTATCCTGGTCTGTGTAGGCCCATCGTTGTAAGTAATCTAACTTACCTAGCAGAGAATCCAGCGTGTTCACTGACTCTTGTATTATCCTGGTCTGTGTAGGTCCATCATTGTAAGTAATCTAACTTACCCAGCAGAGAATCCAGCGTGTTCACTGACTCTTGTATTATCCTGGTATGTGTAGGTCCATCATTGTAAGTAATCTAACTTACCCAGCAGAGAATCCAGCGTGTTCACTGACTCTTGTATTATCTTGGTCTGTGTAGTTCCATCATTGTAAGTAATCTAACTTACCCAGCAGTGAATCCAGCGTGTTCACTGACTCTTGTATTATCTTGGTCTGTGTAGTTCCATCATTGTAAGTAATCTAACTTACCCAGCAGTGAATCCAGCATATTCACTGGCTCTTGTATTATCTTGGTCTGTGTAGTTCCATCATTGTAAGTAATCTAACTTACCCAGCAGTGAATCCAGCGTGTTCACTGACTCTTGTATTATCCTGGACTGTGTAGGTCCATCATTGTAAGTAATCTGACTTATTCACTGGCTCTTGTATTATCCTGGACCCATATTCACAAAAAGGTGTAAATTCACATCTACGACTAGCACTTACGTCTGCCGTAGATTTACGTTTACGTGCAAGAAGCACCTTATTCTCAAAGACGGCCGTAAATGTAAACGTAACTTAGATGGACGTAAAATCTATGAGTTAACACTCTCACTGGAGTAATTAATAAAAACACATTAGAAACGATGGCTACCGAGTAAATAATAAATGCGCAAAACGCAATTTTGTTTGTCGTCTGCTAACAATAACATCGCGAACAGTGAACCTTGGCATTTTGGTATTGGTGGGGATCCGCGTTTTGGTACGAACTTGAGGATATTTCTTAAAAAGGAAAAGATAACTCAGGAGAAATTGGCCGAGTCGAAAACATCCGTTCGATCACCAACAAAAATATGTTCAATCCGTGGGCGTTCGCCATCGCAAACTGCTTCATTTATTGGAAATGCTGCTAGTTTCCGTAAATAATAGTAAATAACGGCGATCGTGCTTGATTTATGATATGTACACAACTTACGTGCAGCGTTAGTTGCAACCTGAGGCACTCTTATATTTACGTCCAACTTTACACGTAACTTACGTTTTCATTGTTTCGTGAATAGCTCTTCAGTCGTAGATTTACGTTCACGTGTAAAACTAGGCTTACGATGTTTTGTGAATATGGGTCCTGGTCTGTGTAGGTCCATTATTGTAAGTAATCTAACTTACCCAGCAGTGAATCCAGCGTGTTCACTGGCTCTTGTATTATCCTGGTCTGTGTAGGTCCATCATTGTAAGTAATCTAACTTACCCAGCAGTGAATCCAGCGTGTTCACTGGCTCTTGTATTATCCTGGTCTGTGTAGTTCCATCATTGTAAGTAATCTAACTTACCCAGCAGTGATTCCAGCATATTCACTGGCTCTTGTATTATCCTGGTCTGTGTAGGTCCATCATAGTAAGTAATCTAACTTACCCAGCAGTGATTCCAGCATATTCACTGGCTCTTGTATTATCCTGATCTGTGTTGATCCATCATTATAAGTAATCTAACTTACCTAGCAGTGAATCCAATATATTCAGTGGCTCTTGTATTATCCTGGTCTGTGTAGATCCATCATTATAAGTAATCTAAATTACCAGCAGTGAATCCAACGTGTTCACTGGCTCTTGTATTATCCTGGTCTGTGTGGGTCCATCATTGTAAGTAATCTAACTTACCTAGCAGTGAATCCAGCGTGTTCACGGGATGTTGTATTATCCTGGTCTGTGTAGTTCCATCATTGTAAGTAACCTAACTTACCCAACAGTGAATCCAGCGTGTTCACTGGCTCTTGTATTATCCTGGTCTGCGTAGTTCCATCATTGTAAGTAATCTAACTTACCCAGCTGTGAATCCAGCATATTCACTGGCTCTTGTATTATCCTGGTCTGTGTAGGTCCATCATTGTATATAATCTAACTTACTAGCAGTGAATCCAGCGTGTTCATTGGCTCTTGTAGTATCCTGGTCTGTGTAGTCCATCATTGTAAGTAATTTAACTTACCTGGCATTGAATCCAGCGTGTTCACTGGCTCTTGTATTATCCTGGTCTCTGTAGGTCCATCATTGTAAGTAACCTAACTTACCCAACAGTGAATCCAGCGTGTTCACTGGCTCTTGTATTATCCTGGTCTGTGTGGGTCCATCATTGTAGGTAATCTACCTTACCCAGCAGTGAATCCAGCATATTCACTGGCTCTTGTATTATCCTGGTTTGTGTAGGTCCATCATTGTAAGTAATCTAACTTACCCAGCAGTGAATCTAGCATATTCACTGGATTTTGTATTATCCTGATCTGTGTAGATCCATCATTTTAAGTAATCTAACTTACTAGCATTGAATCCAGCGTGATCATTGGCTCTTGTATTATCCTGGTCTGTGTAGGTCCATCATTGTAAGTAATCTAACTTACCTAGCATTGAATCCAGCGTGATCATTGGCTCTTGTATTATCCTGGTCTGTGTAGGTCCATCATTGTAAGTAATCTAACTTACCTAGCATTGAATCCAGCGTGTTCACTGGCTCTTGTATTATCCTGGTCTGTGTGGGTCCATCATTGTAAGTAATCTAACTTACCTAGCAGTGAATCCAGCATATTCACTGGATTTTGTATTATCCTGGTCTGTGTAGATCCACCATTATAAGTAATCTAACTTACCCAGCAGTGAATCCAGCGTGTTCACTGGCTCTTGCATTGTCCTGGTCTGTGTGGGTCCATCATTGTAGGTAATCTACCTAACCCAGCAGTGAATCCAGCATATTCACTGGATTTTGTATTATCCTGGTCTGTGTAGATCCACCATTATAAGTAATCTAACTTACCCAGCAGTGAATCCAGCGTGTTCACTGGCTCTTGTATTATCCTGGTCTGTGTGGGTCCATCATTGTAAGTAATGTAACTTGCCTAGCAGTGAAGCCAGCGTGTTCACGGGCTCTTGTATTATCCTGGTCTGTGTAGATCCATCATTGTAAGTAATCTAACTTACCCAGCAGTGAATCCAGCGTGTTCACTGGCTCTTGTATTATCCTGGTTTGTGTAGATCCATCATTGTAAGTAATCTAACTTACCCAGCAGTGAATCCAGCGTGTTCACTGACTCTTGTATTATCTTGGTCTGTGTAGATCCATCATTGTAAGTAATCTAACTTACCTAGCAGTGATTCCAGCGTGTTCACTGGCTCTTGTATTATCCTGGTCTGTGTAGATCCATCATTGTATTTAATCTAACTTACCTAGTAGTGAATACAGCGTGTTCGCGGGCTCTTGTATTATCCTGGTTTGTGTAGATCCATCATTGTAGTAATCTAACTTACCTAGCAGTGAATCCAGCGTGTTCGCGGGCTCTTGTATTATCTTGGTCTGTGTAGGTCCATCACTGACCACCTCTATGTGAACCATCGATTTGTCAGCACTGTTAGAACATAAGCTTATATTAATGTATACATTTAACAATTAAATTAAAGACCTATTCATTTGTTAGTCTATAAAACATTTAGTTTGTGACGTTTGGTCTCGTGAATTAGAAAACTAATTTCCTAGACCTCTCATTCTGACTACCATCAACGAATCTAGTATTTTAACTTTCCAGCAGAAAGGAAGCCTTATATTCTGCTAATATATAATTCGGTTTATCATGCTTAAGTGGATCTACAACTTATTTTAGTGTAGTATAATTTAGTGCAAACTGCTAGGAAAAGAAATATTTTTAAAAACTGGAAGAAAGCTTCTATTTAACCTTTATCAACCTTATCATTGTGCCGTGATTTGAATAGGTGAGTACATTTTACACATTTACTAATGAGATAACACTATACGTATTTTCGAGAAAAAAACCCCACCCCAAAATTCCAAATGAAACATATTTTAAAAATAACAAAAAAGAAACAATTAACATTTATTTAATTTGTAACTAAAAATTAAAATCTAGGAAAATATAAGTGTAATAATATATGTGTCAAAGTAATAACTTGTGTATTGTTACACACGAGACAGACATGGGGTACTCGGTCTGGCGACAGGGAGGTGTACAGTTACACTGCGGCCGGTCAAGCATACCTGGAACAAACACTTTGAGAATAAAAATAAAAATATATGATTGATTTAAACGAGTTGGTAAACAATTTTGTTTTTTAAATTGAATTATGTCAATAATAACTTGCTTTTGAATGGTACAATATACAAATAATATATCTATTTTAATTCCAGTTATTTCAAATCGGTGTGTTAATTCATTTATAAATTCTAATATGTATTAACTCAAACACACAAGCAAGCATACGTATATACAAAGTTTGTTTTGTTTAACGACACCACTAGCCACATTGATTTATTAATCATTGGTTGTTGGATGTCAAACATTTGGTAATTTGACATATAGTCTTAGAGAGGAAATCTGCTACATGTCTCCATTAGTAGCAAGGGATCTTTTACATGCACTATCCCACAGACAGGATAGCACATACCACGGTCTTTTATAAACCAGTCGTTGTGCACTGGGTGGAAGGAGAAATAGCCCAACGGGTCCACTGACGGGGATAGATCATACACCGATAGAGCATCAAGCGAGCGCTTTATCACTGGGCTACATCCCGCCCATGCACACGTACATACATACATACATACATACATACATACATACACACGTACATACATACACACGTACATACATACATACATACATACATACATACATACATACATACATACATACACACGCACATACATGAGAAAGGATTTAATTATCCCCTGCGCCAGAGTGTTAACATCTATGTATGTAATAGTCAACCTCAAACATACGTACAATATATAGATATTCATACATCAGTACATACTAGCCAGTGCCAGGTCTGCCCACTGTTTCGTGCACGTAAGCGGGATCGACCGCGTAGATTGTAGTCCCCATGCATATGGTTGAGGTAAAAGAGCTTCCTTTTTATGGAAGCTTCGATAGCTCAGAGCGTATCATGGTTAGTCTTGCAATTTGCGGGCGAATCGGTGCCACAGGTTCGAGTCCCAGCAACGGCATGGGACAATTTGTGAGGCCAGAAAGGATTTAATTATCCCCTGCGCCAGCGTGTTAACATCTATGTATGTAATAGTCAACCTCGACATACATACAATATATAGATATTCATACATCAGTACATACTAGCCAGTGCCAGGTCTGCCCACTGTTTCGTGCACGTAAGCGGGATCGACCGCGTAGATTGTAGGCCCCATGCATATGGTTGAGTTAAAAGAGATTCCTTTTTATGGAAGCTTCGATAGCTCAGAGCGTATCGTGGTTAGTCTTGCAATTTGCGGGCGAATCGGTGCCACAGGTTCGAGTCCCAGCAACGGCATGGGACAATTTGTGAGGCCAGAAAGGATTTAATTATCCCCTGCGCCAGAGTGTTAACATCTATGTATGTAATAGTCAACCTCGACATACATACAATATATAGATATTCATACATCAGTACATACTAGCCAGTGCCAGGTCTGCCCACTGTTTCGTGCACGTAAGCGGGATCGACCGCGTAGATTGTAGGCCCCATGCATATGGTTGAGTTAAAAGAGATTCCTTTTTATGGAAGCTTCGATAGCTCAGAGCGTATCGTGGTTAGTCTTGCAATTTGCGGGCGAATCGGTGCCACAGGTTCGAGTCCCAGCAACGGTATGGGACAATTTGTGAGGCCAGAAAGGATTTAATTATCCCCTGCGCCAGAGTGTTAACATCTATGTATGTAATAGTCAACCTCGACATACATACAATATATAGATATTCATACATCAGTACATACTAGCCAGTGCCAGGTCTGCCCACTGTTTCGTGCACGTAAGCGGGATCGACCGCGTAGATTGTAGGCCCCATGCATATGGTTGAGTTAAAAGAGCTTCCTTTTTTATGGAAGCTTCGATAGCTCAGAGCGTATCGTGGTTAGTCTTGCAATTTGCGGGCGAATCGGTGCCACAGGTTCGAGTCCCAGCAACGGCATGGGACAATTTGTGAGGCCAGAAAGGATTTAATTATCCCCTGCGCCAGCGTGTTAACATCTATGTATGTAATAGTCAACCTCGACATACATACAATATATAGATATTCATACATCAGTACATACCAGCCAGTGCCAGGTCTGCCCACTGTTTCGTGCACGTAAGCGGGATCGACCGCGTAGATTGTAGGCCCCATGCATATGGTTGAGTTAAAAGAGCTTCCTTTTTATGGAAGCTTCGATAGCTCAGAGCGTATCGTGGTTAGTCTTGCAATTTGCGGACGAATCGGTGCCACAGGTTCGAGTCCCAGCAACGGCATGGGACAATTTGTGAGGCCAGAAAGGATTTAATTATCCCCTGCGCCAGAGTGTTAACATCTATGTATGTAATAGTCAACCTCGACATACATACAATATATAGATATTCATACATCAGTACATACTAGCCAGTGCCAGGTCTGCCCACTGTTTCGTGGACGTAAGCGGGATCGACCGCGTAGATTGTAGGCCCCCATGCATATGGTTGAGTTAAAAGAGCTTCCTTTTTATGGAAGCTTCGATAGCTCAGAGCGTATCGTGGTTAGTCTTGCAATTTGCGGGCGAATCGGTGCCACAGGTTCGAGTCCCAGCAACGGCATGGGACAATTTGTGAGGCCAGAAATATATTGTATGTATGTCAACCTCGACATACATACAATATATAGATATTCATACATCAGTACATACATACACACGTACATACATACATACATACATAGATACACACACACGTACATACATACATACATACAATATATAGATATTCATACATCAATACATACATACACACGTACATACATACATACATACATACATACAGTGTCGTAGTGAAATTCAAACTTTGGTACTATAGTAGTAACGTACTTATTTTCAAATAGTGGCAGTGGAACATTTCCATAAATGTACACATTGACTCATTTCCTGAAATGAATATAATATTATTTTAAATATTTTTGTTACTACATTGTATTACGACTACTATTAGTTATTAGTACTGCTGTTATTGCTATTACCACCACCACCACCACCACCTTCACCACCTTCATCACCACGACTACTACTACCACTATTACTACTATCACAACTACTACGATTACTACTACTACTACTACTACTACTACTACTACTACTACTACTACTACCAATTTTACCTGAAGTGGACAGTAAATGCGGAAATAAATTCATAAAATGTCACGTCATACTCGGGGTGTATCGTAACCTAGGCACCTGGTCCAACCTTTCCATCCAAACCTCATAGGGCAAGAAATTAAAAAATGTAAGTTTAAATTTAATTTTAATATATTGATAATAATTGATTTTGGAACTGCCCGTTCAACACTTTTTCGCAATAATACAATGAAAATTAATTAGTAGTGTAAAGTCATTATAATTTTCTTTTAAATTGGCACTTCAAAAGAATATGGTTATTCTTCCCCGTTTGGATAATATCAAAATTGTACCAAATAAGTTATTTCTTTCCCGGGGTGGACATGCCTGAAACCTTAGTAGTATAGGGGCATGAACACATAGTTCCAGCTCCTAACCTAGGCATGCAGCTCTTCACGTAGTAATATATAATGAAATAAGCTTTGGCAGCACTTTTATAACCCGTAATGCTTCAGTTTCCTCCACCGCCCCTACAGATACATGCACATGCATCTGTTACACGATATAAGTCAAAGTATTCAATGGAATTCACAGCTTATATTATATACTTTAAACATTATATTGTTTTAGTGTATTACTTGCGAGTACATTATCGCAGAGTATCGCCAATTTTCTCGGAAAGAAAATCCGTTCCTTTTGAGGACGAAATACCTTAAATTTCCCTGTCTTGACCACTACATATGTAGCCACACTATGGAATCAGCACCTGCCTTACGCAAAGTGTGTCGTGGTTTCTTCTCGGATTTAGGACTAACCATTATTATATTTTATTTTGCTGCCGTCCTGTTCACATGGAACTACCTAGATGTGTGTAGTATCTGCAACCACAGTTTTGTAGTATGAAATCAACCATGCACTCTGAACGGCAGGAGTCTGCGGTGTATACGTCATATCTCTTCAGTGGGTTGACGAAATGACGACTGGTCGTGTCTACACACTCGTCAGCCACGAATAGCTTGAAAGGAGCGGTCAAAGATTCTCTCTGAAAGTACACAAGTCAGTATATTTCTCTTTTACTATTATTCTCGTTGCAATTTGGTTTTCCGTATATGTTGTACAATTACAATGTACATCAGTCAAACAGAACAATATATAGTCAAATAAGCTTCTATTTTACTGTTACTGTTGCACATGATTGAGGATGCATGCGACTGTGGATAAAAGTGACTGATGTTGCAAGTGACTGACGATACAAGTGATTAGGGATACAAATGATTGAGGATGCATGTGACTGTGGATAAAAGTGACTGATGTTGCAAGTGACTGACGATACAAGTGATTAGGGATACAAGTGATTGAGGATGCATGTGACTGTGGATAAAAGTGACTGATGTTGCAAGTGACTGACGATACAAGTGATTAGGGATACAAGTGATTGAGGATGCATGTGATTGGGGATACAAGTGACTGATGTTGCAAGTGACTGACGATACAAGTGACTGGGGATACAAGTGATTGAGGATGCATGTGATTGGGGATACAAGTGACTGATAATACCAGTGATTGAGGATACAAGTGACTGATGATACAAGTGATTGAGGATACAAGTGACTGGGGATACAAGTGATTGAGGATACAAGTGACTGAGGATACAAGTGACTAAGGTTACAATTGATTGAGGACACAAGTGACTGATGATACAAGTGATTGGGGATACAAGTGATTGAGGATGCATGTCATTGGAGATACAAGTGACTGATGATACAAGTGATTGGGGATACAAGTGATTGAGGATGCATGTGATTGGAGATACAAGTGACTGACGATACAAGTGATTGGGGATACACGTGATTGAGGATGCATGTGATTGGAGATACAAGTGACTGAGGATACAAGTGATTGAGGATACGATACAAGTGACTGAGGATACAAGTGCCTGAGGATACAAGTGACTGAGGATACAAGTGATTGAGGATATCAGTGGTTGAGGATACCAGTGACTGATGATACAATTGACTGATGATACAAGTGACTGAGGATACAAGTGATTGATGATACAAGTGATTGAGAATACAAGTCATTGATGATGCACGTGCCTGAGGATACAAGTGACTGAGGATACAAGTGATTGAGGATACAAGTGACTGAGGATATCAGTGACTGATGATACAATTGATTGAGGATGCATCTGATTGTGGATACGAGTGATTGAGGATACAAGTGATAGATGATACAAGTGACTGATGATAAAAGTGATTGAGGATACAAGTAATTAAGGATACATGTGATTGTGGAAACAGGTGATCGCAGATAAAAGTGATTGATGATAGAAGATATTAATGATACAGGTGATGGAGGATACATGTGATTGTGTACACATGTGATGGAGGATAGAAGTGATTGTCGATCAAAGTGAATGACGATACAAATGACTGCAGTTGCTTTTCGGGTATAAAGTCCAGTTCACCATTCATGTATCGCCCTGACCTGCCATCAGCAATGTCTGGCATTTAATCTAGGTAAGTCGCTGGACGTCTCAGCAATACATTTCGGATTGAGAACAAATGTAAAACACCCACACAAATGTACACAAACACGACCAGACGTCGACGCTGACACACTCGCACATAGACAGACACAGACGGACACGCACGGAGACGGCTAGTATGTTTCCACTCACAGTGGTCTTGTGAAAGGTGACACTGCAGCTGGCGTTGATAGGGATAAAAACTTTTTGCCATTCAGGAAACGCTGGCATACCTAAATACAGAAAAGAACCAAAAGTACACGTGTTGAAGGAAGTAGCAGTGCTACTGTTAAAGAATGGATTGTTTCAACACGTTAATATATTTTTCAATATTGGTAATATTTAAAAACACAATGTGTAGATTGCAGGATTCAAACCGACTGCACTGATTCGAACCGACTGCACCGATTCTAACCGACTGCACCGATTCTAACCGACTACTTCTAACCGACTGCACCGATTCGCGTGGTATTTGACAGCCCGCCTTTGTGGCGTCGTGGTTAAGCCATCGGACATAAGGCTGGTAGGTATACAGGGTTCGCAGACCGGTACCGACTCCCATCCAGAGAGAGTTTTAACGACTCGGTGGGTAGGTGTAAGACCACTACACCCTCTTTTCTCTCACTAACAACTAACCCACTGTCCAGGACAGACAGCCCAGATAGCTGAGGTGTGTGCCCAAGACAGCTTGATTGAACCTTAGTTGAATATAAGCACAAAAATAAGTTGAAATGACCAGAGTTAAAAATGTGTGCTGTCAAACACACGGTTCGAAACTGATGTAACAGTTTGCTATTAATCATTGAATGTCTTCTCAAATTACTATTTTAGTGTACCACGCAAGCTACACATCTACTTCTGTATTTACAAAGAATAAATATAGTAATGATAAATCTCTACATCCGTGTCGCAATCTAAGTTCAAGGCATTGTTCTGCTTTTGAGTATTTCGGACATTATCTCATTGTGTGTATGTTCAATATTAACTGAATATGGGGGTAGATCGTGCACACAATTCACGCAAGATATTCTTATTGCTGTGAAAATTACAACGGACATTGGTGTAGGTATGGTATTACAATTTTTAAAGCATTTCTAAATGATACAAGTTTTAATAGGAAGTCCTTACGTGTATCGTTTGCAAATGTATATCCAATTGTGCCGACTTTAATTTGGCTTAATTTAGCTTAATACATTCACTGAATGACATTTACCTGGAATGTGGTTTTAGTTAGCGAAATACTGGTGACGAGTCCCACTGACGATTACAACTGAGTGAAAAATATTTGACGTCTGTCTAGCAGGTTATTTTGCGATTAATTACTGGCGTAAGAAAAGTACAAGTACGCCGAATGACTTTTCTGTTTTGTAAAACTACATCACTAGGAACGTGTTCACCTAAACATTAATGAAGGAAATGTTTTATTTAACGACACACTCAACACATTTTATTTACGGTTATATTGCGTAAAACATATGATTAAGGACCACACAGATATTGAGGGAGGAAACCCGCTGTCGCCACTTCATGGACTACTCTTTTCGATTAGCAGCAAGGGATATTTTATATGCACCATCCCACAGACGGGATAACACATACCACGGCCTTTGATATACCAGTCGTGGTGCACTGGCTGGAGCAAGAAATAGCCCAATGGGCCCACCGACGAGGATCGATCCCAGATCGACCGCGCATCAAGCTACGTCCCGCCCCATACATGAATGAAACAAAGGACTGCGATGTGAAGCTGAATGAACGTTGACAGCAGATTGGAGAGCAAGGTAAATATAAAAACATCATTTATTTCAACTTATTTTCGTGCTTATATCCAATTAAGGTTCAAGCACAGTGTCCTGGACTCACACCTCAGCTATCTGGGCTGTCTGTCTAAGACAGTGGGTTAGTTGTTAGTTGGTTAGTGGTTAGTGAAAGAGAAGAGGGTGTAGTGGTCTTACACCTACTCATTGAGCCCTTAAGAACTCGCTTTGGGTTGGAACTGGTACCGGGCTGCGAACCTTGTACCTGTAGTCCGATGACTTAACCACTGCGCCATCGAGGCCGATCTAAAAACATCGTCTGTTGTTTTACACAAATCATGAAAGAAAGACTAAAGTAAATTAGGGCAATAGAATGGATATGTCCTAAATTGTCTAAAAATTAAATAGTAATTTTAAGTAGAAAACCAATGTCTGAGTTAAAGTTTAGATTTGTTTAACGACACCACTAGAGCACACTGATTTATTAATCATCGGCTATTGGATGTCAAACATTTGGTAATTTCGACATACAGTCTTAGAGAGAAAACCCGCTACATTTTTCCATTAGTAGCAAGAAATGTTTTTTCATTTTTTTAAATTTTTATATGCTCCATCCAATGACACACACAGACAGAATGACACACACACCACGACCTTTGAAATGCCAGTCTTGGTGCACTGGCGTGAGTGAGAAATAGTTTAATGGGCCCACCGACGAGGAGTGATACTAGACCGACCGCTCATTACGCTAGGCCCCAATGTACGAAAGAGACTTGTATTCCAGGTACAAATATGCTCACCTGAATTCCAACACGCGTCCCATGATGGTATATCCCATGCTTGTCATCCTCATTGTACGTTATAACCATCTTTAGACCATCCATTCCGTTGTCTTTGGTGCTGGCAGGGACAGTCTTTGAAACGAAATCGGAAGTTCTAAATCTCTGACAAAATCCATTTATACTGAGGAAACTGTCGATAAACGGATTTAAATCATGATGCCAAGTTCTTGTGCTGAACCTGACTGTGTTTATATCTATGTACCGCGATTCGTTGGCAGAATCCAGTAGGCACTGCCCATCCTTGCATGGAGAACCTTGTTTTAGAAACACTTCGTCCACGTGAATATATACTCCTGGAATAGAATTCAAAGCTCTGAAGCGCAAAGCCTTCTGATTACATATAGGTCGATCAGCGACAGAGGCACGTCTTGGACGTTAATAACTGTCGGGTATTTGAAATAGGAGTTCACTTGTAGAGATACTGTGACAATTAACCCAGATGTCGTCATGAGAAAGAGAAGCGCCCACATGTACCTTCAGAAAAATGGTTTACAAAACGTTAAAGTTTATTTAAGTTAATAACACCACTAGCACATATCAGTCCATTAATTAGCGGCAGATGGATGTCAAACGTTTGATAATTCTGACATATAGTCTTAAAAGAAACTTGCTACAATTTTCCATTAGAAAAGGAGCTTTTATACGCTATTATAATTACAAAGACTATTATGTCTTTTGTCTATGTGTACTTGTAAACATTCAAGTGCAATTGTCTTTCTTGGCTGTTCCAGGATATGTCTTGATCCCTGTATTAAAAATTAGATTTAATCTACACAACTTAATTGTAATTAAGAAACATGTTCATTAACAATGAATGTTAGATTTTTTTATGCTATGGAGTGATATTGTTTTTTAGCTTTAGTATTATTCATTACAGACCTACATCCCAAGTCATTGGTCTACTTTTGGTAAAGGATTACCAGCTTCAATGGTCATTCAACTATCAGTCTTAATTTAAACAAGGGGCTGAACGTAGCCCTCTAGTAAAGCGCTAGCTTGATGCGCGGTCGGCTTGGGATCGATTCTCGTTGGTGGGCCCATTGGGCTATTTCTAGTTCCAACATCACGACTGGTATATCAAAGGCCGTGGTATGTGCTATCCTGTCTGTAGGGTGATTCATATAAAAAATCTCTTGCTACTAATGGAAAAATGTAGCGGGTTTTCTCTCTAAGACCTATGTGACAGCACTGCCAAATGTTTGACATCCAATAGCCGATCATTAATAAATCAGTGTGCTCTAGAGGTGTCGTTAAACAAAACAAACTTTAACTTAATTTAAACGTCATCATTTCTCAAAGATAAAGACGAAACGAGATGATATTCTAGTTGCGATATGCTAGTTGATAGTGGTCTAAACAAATGGCGTTGTGGTGCAGTCGCTCATATGACACGTTCATGTGTATTTGGCAGTTCAGTTAATCTATGCCAGGTTTTACATTGTGGTCCACTTTGAAAGATAGTGCTGGGACGTACCGGAGAGAAGTGACATTGTGACCGGAGAGAAGTGACATTGTGGTCCACTTTGAAAGATAGTGCTAGGACGTACCGGAGAGAAGTGACATTGTGGTCCACTTTGAAAGATAGTGCTGGGACGTACCGGAGAGAAGTGACATTGTGACCGGAGAGAAGTGACATTGTGGTCCACTTTGAAAGATAGTGCTAGGACGTACCGGAGAGAAGTGACATTGTGGTCCACTTTGAAAGATAGTGCTAGGACGTACCGGAGAGAAGTGACATTGTGACCGGAGAGAAGTGACACTGTGGTCCACTTTGAGAGATAGTGCTAGAACGTACCGGAGAGAAGTGACATTGTGACCGGAGAGAAGTGACACTGTGGTCCACTTTGAGAGATAGTGCTAGAACGTACCGGAGAGAAGTGACATTGTGACCGGAGAGAAGTGACACTGTGGTCCACTTTGAGAGATAGTGCTAGAACGTACCGGAGAGAAGTGACATTGTGACCGGAGAGAAGTGACACTGTGGTCCACTTTGAAAGATAGTGCTAGGACGTACCGGAGAGAAGTGACATTGT